>NC_045453.1:46129012-46169556 GCF_002776525.5 Piliocolobus tephrosceles | reverse complement strand
TGACCAAATCAGATCAAAGTTGTAGATAATATTCTTCCATAAAACTTAACAAGTACATATCAAGGGTTCATTGTGCCATAGGCACTGTTCCAGGCACTGAATAAACAAACAATCAATAAAAACAACATCCCTGTTTCTTTGAAATTTATATTCTGGTGGGGGTTCCAAACAATAAACAAATAAAAATGATAAAAACATCAATAGTGATAAATGCCTTGCTGAGAAATAAGGAAACACAGAAGGAATGTCCAGAAGGCAACTTTCCAGTGTCTGGGTTTGGGACGGACTCTCTGAGGAAGTGATAGTTAAAATGAGATCTAAATGATGAGATAGTGACAGAGAATTATGTTCCAAAGGACACCTGACCTGAAATTAATAGTATATGCATCATGGACAAAAGATAGGCTAGAAAATAAGCGATTTGTGATTTGCTTCCAAATGTGTGTTAGTTTTCATGCATATATGAGTTATCTTTAGTTCCCTGACCCTGCTACTACATAAAAAACTATATGTGTGTGTGTGCATATGTACTATATATATAGTTTATATGTATAAACATACCGTATATGTATAAATATACTATATGTAAACTATAGAGTCCATGTAGTATATACACACATATGTAATGTGTGTGTGTGTGTGTCTATATATATAGTTTTTCATGTACTATCAGGGAATATATATACATAACTATGTAGATAAGTATATATCACTATTATATATAAGTATATAACTATACATATTCTCTGCTACTACATGAAAAACTATATACATACTATATATGTATATGTATATGATATATACTCTATAGTTTATATATAGTATATTTATACATATAAACTATATATACTATATGTATATAACTATATGTAACCATTATATATAACTGTATAACTATACATATTCCCTGCTACTACATGAAAAACTATATATACACTCTATATATATGTATACTATATATACTCTATAGTTTATATATATTTGTACATATAAACTATATATATAGGGTATATATATACACCCACATGTGCACTCTATAAATACTTTTTTCTATAGTAACAGGGTTATGGAACTAAAGATAACTCACGTATGCATAAAAACTAACACACATTTGGAATCAGATCACAGATCACATCTTTTCTAGCCCATCTTTTGTCCAAAATGTGTGTGTGTGTGTGTGTGTGTATGTGTGTGTGTGTATGTATATTCCTTTTCCAGTTATCAGGTATTAAACATTGCAAATGATTTTAGCAATCCTGCCTGTCTAGATTTACTGTCTGAATGGGAGGGAGTGGACTAGTTAGCTCTTATCCTGGAGGCCAAACATGACTAGAGTCACTAGGGGCTGATGACACTGAGAAGAGAGGTCTACTCTAATGCAGTTAATTGGTGCTGTGGGGGGAACAGAGAGTTCCATGTCCTTGGTCCCCGTTTTCCCCTTCTGTTCTCGGGTGACATGAAAGTTCCTGGTGGCTGCTGGTGCCCTGTGCCAAATGCTCCCCTTCTTCCTGACCTCTGTGCTGACAGCCTTCAGAGCTGCTCCCCGCCGTTTGACAGCCTGGCATAACGGAGCTGAAGTGCTGTGCTAAGAAAAAAACAAACTTTACAAACACACACATAAAAGCACTTTGTAAGAACTTGCAAGGATATACTTTCTTTCACAATCTGTTACCAAGAAAAATAATATACCATCCTTTGAGGAATGAGGAAGAAACAAAATGCCAAAGGATACTACTAGCGACAAGTAGCATTCTTCACCAAAATAGATTGTAGCCCACTGGTCTCTGACTTAACTGAAGGTTCCTGTTTCACTAACTATAAAAGATATTCCCAAACCACTAGCCCCTTCAAAGAGCATTCAGTGTATTTAAGTGTGCTGCAGGCTCATGCTTTCTCTGGTGGAGAGTGGAGGGGGGTGCAGGGCAGGAAAGCCACAGCCTGACTTCTGGAAGGATGAACTCTGAGGCAGTGTTTCTTTTTCTGCTTTATAGATGGTGTCAACACTGTCACGGTGCCTGACCCCACTTCAGAAGAGGCAGTGGAAGACTGTAAAGATGAAGGTATGAGGCCACTAACTACATCTAATAATTGCAGACTCTTAGACTATTTGGGCTTGTTTATATGGAAAAACAAGGCAGCAAGTCAAATGTAACTAGGTTTTCTTAAGTGTCTCTGTTTCCAATACAATCGACTATCCCACCTACTCTCTTTTATTGCATATCTAGCCTTTATAGAAAAATATATATATATAACATTTACATTTGTTCCTTTGGAAAATAACTATTTATGAAATGAGAGAATGACCAGAGAAATTATGTTTAGAGATGTTTATTTAAAACACCAGAATTAGTCAGTTCTGCTCTTTATAGCCACTCATCAGGAAAAGGTTTGAAAGAGTGGCATTTGAGAACCACCAACCAGGGAGCACCATTTTTCAAAAAAGAAAGAAATATTTGAAAGGCATCCTTAGAAACAAATCTTTGGCAAGACCATCATTCTCCATTCTGTCGACAGTTACTCTGAGAAAATGTTGCTGACCCAAGTATTTCCAGAAAAAAAAAAAAAAAAAAAAAAAAAAAAAAAAAAAAATTTACTCTTTAGAAGTCAATTTGAGGAAAGAAGAAGTAGTGGAGACATTGATGTGGGGATGCTAGAATTAAAAAATACATATCTAAAGGAAAACAAAATAGTCCTTTTTTCTCTCTCTCTCTCCTGGTTCATTGGCAAGTCTCCAGATGAAAAGGTAATATAGGCATACCTTACTTTCTTGCACTTAATTTTACTGTGTTTAGGAAATACTGCATTTTTTACAAATGGAAGTTTTGTGGGAACCCTGCATCAAGCAAGTCTGTCGGCACCATTTTCCCTACAGCATGTCCTCATTTCATGTCTCTGTGTCATGCTTTGATAATTCTCACAATATTTCAAACCTTTTTACTATTATTCTATCTGTAATGGTGATCTGTGATCAGTGATTACTATTATAATTGTTTTGGGGTGGTATGTACTATGCCCATAAAAGATAGTGGACTGACTTAGTAAATGTGGTTCTGACTATTCCACTGACCCACTATTCCCCTGTCTGTCTCCATTTTCTCAGGCATCCCTATCCCCTAAAACACAACAATATTGGAATTAGGCCAATTAATAGACCTACAATAGCCTCTATGTGTTCACGTGATAGGAAGAGTTGCATACTAAATCATACTTTAAATCAAAAGCTAGCTATATTTAAGTTTAGTGAGGAAGGTGTGTTGAAATCTGAGATAGGCTGAAATCTAGGCCTCTTGTGCCTAGTTGTGAATTCAAAGGAAAAGTTCTTGAAGGAAATTAAAATTGCTACTCCAGTGGACACATGAATGATAAGAAACTGAAACAGCCTTATTGGTGATAAGGAGAAAGTTTTAATGGTCTGGATGGAAGATCAAACCAGCCATAACATTCCCTTAAGCCAGAGCCTAGTCCAGAGCAAGGTACTAGATTTCTTCAATTCTACTGATGCTGAGAAAAGTGAGAAAGCTGCAAAAGGAAAGTTGGACCTTAGCAGAGGCTGATTCATGAGGTTTAAGGAAACAAGCTGTTTCCATTACATTAATGTGCAAGGTGAAGCAGCAAGTACTGATGTAAAAGCTGCAGCAAGTTATCCAGAAGATCTAGCTAAGATCACTGATGAAGGTGGCTACACTAAGCAACAGATTTTCAATGTAGACAAAACAGCCTTCTGTTGGAAGATGAGGACATTTAGCATTTTCATAGCTAGAAGGGAGAAGTCAATGCCTGACTTCAAAGGACAAGCTGGCTCTCTTGTTAGGGGCTAATGCAGCTGGTGACTTTAAGTTGAAGACAATGCTCGTTTACTATTCCAGGAATCCTAGTGCTCTTAAGAATTATCACCACCGACCCCACAGAAATACAAACTACCATCAGAGAATACTATAAACACCTCTACACAAATCAACTAGAAAATCTAGAAGAAATGGATCATTTCCTGGACACGTACACTCTTCCAAGACTAAACAAGGAGGAAGTTGAATCCCTGAATAGACCAATAGCAGCCTCTGAAATTGAGGCAACAATTAATAGCCTACCCACCAAAAAAAGCCCAGGACCAGATGGATTCACAGCTGAATTCTACCAGAGGTACAAGGAGGAGCTGGTACCATTCCTTCTGAAACTATTCCAATCAATAGAAAAAGAGGGAATCCTCCCTAACTCATTTTATGAGGCCAACATCATCCTGATACCAAAGCCTGGCAGAGACACAACAAAAAAAGAGAATTTTAGACCAATCTCCTTGATGAACATGGATGCAAAAATCCTCAATAAAATACTGGCAAACCGGATTCAGCAGCACATCAAAAAGCTTATCCACCATGATCAAGTGGGCTTCATCCCTGGGATGCAAGGCTGGTTCAACATTCGCAAATCAATCAACGTAATCCAGCATATCAACAGAACCAAAGACAAGAACCACATGATTATCTCAATAGATGCAGAAAAGGCTTTTGACAAAATTCAACAGCCCTTCATGCTAAAAACGCTCAACAAATTCGGTATTGATGGAACGTACCTCAAAATAATAAGAGCTATTTATGACAAACCCACAGCTAATATCATACTGAATGGGCAAAAACTGGAAAAGTTCCCTTTGAAAACTGGCACAAGACAGGGATGCCCTCTCTCACCACTCCTATTCAACATAGTGTTGGAAGTTCTGGCTAGGGCAATCAGGCAAGAGAAAGAAATCAAGGGTATTCAGTTAGGAAAAGAAGAAGTCAAATTGTCCCTGTTTGCAGATGACATGATTGTGTATTTAGAAAACCCCATCGTCTCAGCCCAAAATCTTCTTAAGCTGATAAGCAACTTCAGCAAAGTCTCAGGATACAAAATTAATGTGCAAAAATCACAAGCATTCTTATACACCAGTAACAGACAAGCAGAGAGCCAAATCAAGAATGAACTTCCATTCACAATTGCTTCAAAGAGAATAAAATACCTAGGAATCCAACTTACAAGGGATGTAAAGGACCTCTTCAAGGAGAACTACAAACCACTGCTCAGTGAAATCAAAGAGGACACAAACAAATGGAAGAACATACCATGCTCATGGATAGGAAGAATCAATATCGTGAAAATGGCTATACTGCCCAAGGTTATTTATAGATTCAATGCCATCCCCATCAAGCTACCAATGAGTTTCTTCACCGAATTGGAAAAAACTGCTTTAAAGTTCATATGGAACCAAAAAAGAGCCCGCATTGCCAAGACAATCCTAAGTCAAAAGGACAAAGCCGGAGGCGTCACGCTACCTGACTTCAAACTATACTACAAGGCTACAGTAACCAAAACAGCATGGTACTGGTACCAAAACAGAGATATAGACCAATGGAACAGAACGGAGCCTTCAGAAATAATGCCACACATCTACAACCATCTGATCTTTGACAAACCTGACAAAAACAAGAAATGGGGAAAGGATTCCCTATTTAATAAATGGTGCTGGGAAAATTGGCTAGCCATAAGTAGAAAGCTGAAACTGGATCCTTTCCTTACTCCTTATACGAAGATTAATTCAAGATGGATTAGAGACTTAAATGTTAGACCTAATACCATAAAAACCCTAGAAGAAAATCTAGGTAGTACCATTCAGGACATAGGCATGGGCAAGGACTTCATGTCTAAAACACCAAACTTCTTAAAGTATTATTTTTTAAAAAAAGCACTTTAGAAATCTTTAAAGTACATATACACTTTAAGGTTAGATAATGAACTTGTAAGAATCACACAGTGAGTTAGACTATTTCAGGGTATACAAAAGTAATACACACTGAGGTTGCTTGGTTGGCAGGAAAGTCAGAGAATGAGGAAACCATTTCATCAGCCGCATGAACTTGATCACCCGGGAGGCAACACCCATTCCATCAGTTTCTCTAGAGACTCAACAACTGCTCTAGCAGCCATCCACTCAAAGAGCTGATCAATTCCTTTCACAGTTAAGTGAATATTAATTATCTCCTGGTGTGTGGAGCTCTCATGTCAGGCCACCTTAGTGTCCGTTGGCCAAGCAAGAGGTGTCTGCTTAGGGCCCATTACTCACCAGTCATCTGTGACCCAGCTACTAGGATCATACAGTGTAAAACATGGTAACCCTTTTTCCCAACTTGCACTAATTAGGTGGCAGAAACTTTCCCTAACACACCATAATTAAAGACAGCATGGAATGAGAGAGCAGCAGGCTAGAAGTCAGGAGAATAGGATGAGCGTTCTCATATTTGCTACTAAGTGGTAGGAGACAGATGAAGGACTGTCTTGGTTTTCTAAGTTTCGGATCCCCAAAAGCAAATCTGGAGACAAGGTTGTGGGTGCAAAAGGTGTGCCCACTTTTTATTTGGGAGGTGTTCTCAGGGAGTACAGGTGAGGTGTGAGGAAGTGGGACAGGGAAGGGAGGACAGCCCCTAGGGGATATTAATGATCAAGTTACTGCTAAGGAAAACTGAGGCTCCGTTCCTTTAAGAGATGTATAGAATGCATTCAGAAATGTCTCCCTGATGGCTGAGGAAACTGGGGCATTTATCTCCCAAATCTTTGGGGGGTCCAGAGCTGGGCATTAATTCCTGGGTACTTCTGGTACATCCAGGACAAGAATGCCCTCTGTACTGGCACTATCGGCTCCAACCTCAGGGGTAGTCCACAGGGAGGTGGGTGGAACATGTTGGCTACAAGGCTTAGCTTGCGTGGGCTGTTTTTGTTCTCACTACTCTAGCTCTAGAAAGATCTAGCCTCTCTAGATCTCAGAGGTGGAGATAGTTGGGAAGGAGTAAGAGAAGGAGAAGAGTGAATCCAACTTTTGAACCTTTACTACAACAATTGATAATGTTTTAGAAAGTCCCCAAATTGGATTTCATTAGAATGTCCAGTAATAGAAACGATTGTAAAATAGCATGTGGGATCCACACGATGAGCCACTCTGCAGCCACCCATATTTCAGAATTATTTTCAATGGCATGGAGACAATTGAAGAAAGAAAAAAAAAAAAAAAAAAAAACAGAAAAAGTAAGCACCTGTGGGAATGGGGCCCCTGATTAAGTCTCAGTTCTTTCTCACTCAGATGGGTTTGTGGATCCTTCTAGGTATGAGGAATAAATTGATGTTTGGGAGAAGTCATACAGGTCTTTGAAGCTCAACATAGTATCTCCCACAAATGACCCAAATGCTTGTCTCACTCTCCAAACATGTGCCTTTATGTTTGGAAAAAAAGATAAGTTCTGAGCCAACAAGGTAGGTTATGACTCAGTCCTTGAAATTCTTGGATCTCAGCAGCAACACTCAGCCACGCTTTCCAAGTGTCTGGCTAAAAGCAATCTGAGCCCAGAAGTTGCTGCATTTATGAATCTGGAGAGAAATTCTGTCTCCTGCCTCAACTTCTCCATAAAATAAAATAACTCAGAAGCAGTGACCCGATGCCAGGCTGTCAGCTTAGAGTTAAGGCCACAAAAGCCTTTATCATTTTTCCTAAGAAGGTTCTTTCAGTAGTACAGTCACCATGACCTTTCATTGTCAGATCAAATAAGCCAACGTGTAAATAAAACAATTGTACTCTCCCAGATTTATAGATGAATGTTTTAACAGAATTCCCAGCCCATTTACTTTTAGAACCATAGATACTTTTCACACCCATGGCCTTGTAAGATTTTATTTTTTAATGTTGTCAAGAGAGCCTGTGATGTGAGGCTTAGTAAGAGAGAGGGAGGCAAGATCAGAATAAAATCAGAAGGATGGAGGTCAAGGATACTGAAACAACCAAGTCACAGACAACCAGACAACTGAAAATAAGAGCAGATTTGCCTTTGTTTACATTGCCAAATGGGAAAAATTAACTTGATTGAAAGGGTAATTAAGCATTTCTTTTTCCATCATGGTCCAAACCGGCTTCATATCCAGCTGTTCTGTTTTCCATTGTGATGATTCTTTGTTGAGTCACTGACTTAAATACGGCCAGGGTGACACTGGTGCACACCTTAGTGCTTCCCCCACTATCAACCTTTGTTTTGTAAGTACATGGTAAAAATCTCAGTGAGAACTGTCCAACTCAGGTAAGTGGATAATGAGGGAAGAGTGGGAACATTTACAAAGAAGTGTTGCTGGAACAAAGACTTAATTTGAGCAAATCAGATTAGCTTTGTACGGTATCTTAGAGAGATTATCCAGCTCAACACCTTTAGTTCCTAGGTGCAGAAACTGAGTTTAGGTAAATTGCATGAATTTCCCTACAGTTATGAAGCTTGTAGCTCTAAATTCTGAATCACAACCCCATGATTCAATCTCTCATTTGCTCGTATTTTCAATAACAACTTGCAGAAGAATATCACCTTCAGTGTAAGAATGAGCTGTTTCACACAAGTTTATTGTTTGAAATGTGTGTTTTGTAATAGAAATAAAATTAGTTATGCATTATGGTAGTTTTCCTAGCCATGTCGCAAAGACTGTTAGCACAGGGTGATGATCCCCAAAATCTGAAGCCCTTCTGGGCCCAAGCATTTCAGATAAGGATTATCAACCTGTCCCTGAATTCCGTAACTCTGGGAATGATTGGTCACCTTTTAATGGAGGTTAATGAGATCATAATGAAGACAAATGACCAACTACAGCTCATTTGGGTCTCCTGATGCCCTGAGCAATGTCCTGTCTATGGGCCCTGTTACTTTTCAGGTAAATATAGTTCAGCCTTGTTTATCCAGCTTCACTGGGACCAAGCCCAGTTCAGATCATCAGCATCAGAAAATAGTCTGGGAATGTGTTGCAGGATAGTTTTTTCCTACATAAAAGAATAGCCGCCGCAAAGTTTCAGTAAGAACATTATCGACTGGAGAGACTTGTTTATTTAGAAAAGCACCTGGTTCAGATGGAGGAAAAATTACTTTGTCCTAATTGCTTCACATAATAAGCCAGAGATTCTAACGAGCAGGCCAGGATAAATGTTTTGCATGGTATAATCAAATCAGTTAACAAGAATCAAAGAAAATCCAGGTGATGGTATTTCTGTGCAATTTTTGCATCAAGCTCTGGTACTCGTGTGTAGACATTTACGCATTACAGAGAAAGACTATTTTATGTGTAGGTTTTTGTGTATAGCATTTTTGTTTTTTTGTTCAGACCCATTAGAACTTCTATACCAAAATGACCTCCTGTCATCACTCTGAATAATAGTCAGGGGCTTCCTCTCTTACTCGGTGCATTTTTTAGACCACGTAGCTTGAATAGTTATCTTCAAAGACAGTTAATCATGCAGTCAGTTTTATACTTTATAATCACCTCTAATTTTGATGCAACATGGTTTTTTTGCCAGTTGGATTGTCCCTCTCATTTATTTAACACATCTCTATATTTGTTGGCTATTTTCTCAAATCACATCTACTTTAAGAATTCAAGATTCGCCATCATTGATTAATTCATGGAGCAGGAATCAAGCTCAGTAGCTAATTTCTCAAAAATGGTCTGGAAAATCTTTTGTAAAATGGCAGTATCACTGGCATTGAGGTACACATTTTAAATTATTTTTAACCTTGGTGGGTTCATAGAGCTAATATGGTGGATGCTATCTTCTCCCAGAAATACAAACATATACACACATTTTGCATATCTTTTCAAAAGGATTTGTAGACACATAGAGCATACCCAGGGATCCCCGAGGGTTAAGAACTTTTGTTCTAAAGGGACATCTTAGATAGAGATAGTATTTATTTTGACTTACCGTTAAGATATTTTTGTTAAAAATTCAATAGTTTCATCATCTTTCACCACAGTTTAAATCCATACATGTAATATTCCGTCTAGATATGTATAATTAACTGCATTGAAAGTGACCTACTTTTTGGAATTTCTGTTTTATGAGGTTTTTCATTTTATTTTAATCTATTTTAAATATTCCTTTAAACCTTTTCAACTTTCTAAGTGAGGGCTTTTTCTTTTTTAATTTATGAAAGTGTTTCTTTTTTATTCTTGTTAATCTTAAAAGCACATCTATCTACAGCCCTTTGGCTTGAATATTTGATTTAATATTTGCATTTGAAAAAATTCTTTAAATATGACATTGACCTTAAAGATTTTGAAAGTCAGAAGCTACATATAAATTTAATTCCGGTTCTCTGTTATTAAAATAACATTGACTGAATCTCAGAATTAGGTGATAACTATTTTACACGTTTTTGAACATTACCAAATGATAATTTTTAGAATCAAATAAAATACAAATCCAAGGGGCTGCAAGCGTTTAGTATATGCAACTACATTTTTCAGTGTAGTTTACAGAACCTACATAGAAATAATAAGTTATTTTAGTGGCCATATACACTGGTGTCTTAGTCCAGGCTCCTACAACAAAATACCATTAACTGAGTGGCTTATAGGCAACAGCAATTCATTTCTTACAGTTCTGGAGACTGGGAAGTCAAAGATCAAGGCACCAGCAGATTCGGTATCTGGTGAGAACTCACTTTCTGGTTCATAGGTGGTGCCTTCTAACTGTGTCCTCACATAGTGGAAAGGGTAAGGGGACTCTCTGGGACCTTTTTAAATCTTTTTCATGAAGGTACTAATCTCATTCATGAAGGTGCCACTTTTATAGTCTAATCACCTTCCTAAGGCCCCACCCCCTAATGCTATCACCTTGGCAGTTAGAATTTCAGCTTAGGAATTTTAGGGGGACACAAACATTCAAATCATGAATAGGCATATTTTCTTTCTCCATCATTATGAGTAAGGATTTCATGTACATATCCAGTGCAGCTTTCGTCACCCCCTGAGCAGAAAAGCTGCACTGCCACTTCAAACCTACAACTAAACCTAATGTAATGAGATCCATGATATAAAAGATACAGAATCAAATCTAGGCCTGCTAAAGGTTATGAGACTAGAAATTCTGGGATCCCTATAAATAAATTAACTTTGGTGGAAACCATCTTCCATAGGTACCTGCTTATTTGTGAATATTGTCATGAGGTTATATAGTACTTTTCCTCCTACTTTATTGATGTGTGTGAAGGTAGAACCATTTCTGCAGAAAAGTCTCACATACGTGACAGTGAGCTTGTGGGTTTGGTGGTGGGTCATGCTGATATGAAATCCTTGTCATCACATAAAGACATGTATATTTGTGTGCACACATCGAATATACTAAAACAGCATTTTTCTAAAATGCATATTCTTTCATATATTTTATTTCTAAAGTCAGGACTTGTCTTAGAACTGATAATGTGTTATACTACATAAAATAATAGTGCAAAGAACAACTGATGGTATCTTGGATGCAATATATAGAAACATATCAGAAGATGCCTTAATAATGTTAAAGCAACTCCCCAAGAATATTGAAATTACAAAGATAATTTATTTGCTAAAGACATAGATTTTGGTGATAAAACAGATACAGTCTGGTGAGTAATTTTTCAAACGCTTTCACCCATCTTATGTGACTCATTAGATCATAAACTTGTAAACTCAATGTATATCACCACTGAAGAGACATTTCTTATGTAATATTTGGTGCAGAATCGTAATGTTTATGTAACATTATGATTAACAACAATGAATTATTGTTCAGTGTAAATGAATAAATTTTAACTAAATACAAAGTCTTGGATAATTCTATAACATTGATGTTGAGAGAAATTAATGTTGTACAAGACGAAATATCAAATAATATCATTTTTAATAAACAACTAAAACTAAAACACTTTCAAATTTAAAATTTAGCCTGATCTATATAATACCTTTTTAAATCATTGTATATTTTTAGTGTTCATGTGAGAAAAATATTCAAAATGTTTTTTTCAATTGACATCTTAGCTCCAAAATTGAAAAAGGATTTTTTAATGGGAGCTGGTTTAAAACAATTTGACATGAGTTAGATAACAGTTTGGCAAATGTGTCTGTGCTCAGTTTTGCTTCCAAATTTGGACTTTTAGACTTATTGTCAGTCTCAGAAAGAAATAAGAAGCAGTGCAGATAATTAAACATTTGCCTTGGGGGAATTATTTGCAGTTAATTAAAGCCACACACTTCGGGTATATATTAATACTCGCTTCACTGGTTATTAAATTTGAATCATATGTTAACTACCCAGGTTTCTCACTTGTCCATCAAATGTTGCTTGTGGCAGGTTCAAGAAACAAACTTTCTCATAATATTCCAAACCATGCTGTTTAAATCTATCTCCTAATTTTGAGAGGAAATGAGTGGAGAGAGACAGAGGGAGGCAGGAAAAGGAAACAAACAAAGAATAGTTTGTTTTAGACTCCATCTGATTCAGCTCTATTAGGGAGTTAAAACTCAACCAAGAGACACAAATTCAGTAGAGAATCCATTTGTAAGTAATCAAGGTGTTGGTGTACCACCCCCAGCTTTCTCCATGGTCACATGCTTACAAGATTAGCTTATGACTTTTAGATATCTTTGGATTGCTTTCCTTTCAGCAGCATGAAAAAGATCTACTAGACTATAAGCTCCATGAAGGCAGAGATTTGGTGTTTTGTTTTCTGTTGGCTCCCCAACATCAAGTACAGTGAGGTGTGATGGCTCATACCTATAATACCAGCACTTTCGGAGGATGAGGCAGGAGGATCCTTTGAGGCCAGGAGTTCAAGACTGGTTTGGGCAAAATTACAAAATCCTGCCTATACAAAAAATTAGAAAACTAAGTGGGCATGGTGGCCTATGCCTATGGTCTTAGCTACTACAGAGGCTGGAACAGGAGGATCACTTCAGCCAGAAGTTTGAGGTTGCACTGAGCTACAGTTGCAGCACTGCATCCAGCCTGGGTAACAGAGATTCTTTCTTAAAAAAGTGTCTGGCATATACTTGGCCATTATTAAATGTTTGGAAAATGAATGAGAGACCTACTTGCTGTCTTCCTGTTGATCCATTCACAGGATCATTCCAATGCTTTTTTAAACAGCCTCCAGGGAGACCTAAATATTCAGCAAGGAGCCCTTTGTAGTTTTGCAATAGCCCATAGTCACGGAATCCTTTTAGCCATGTTTTCTTCCTGTAACCATATCCTATAACAAAAATATAATAATAAGTGTACAATGATTCCATGTTTAAATGTGCTAAACAAGGGAGGGAATGACCTTGCAGAGACCAGAATGTCTGCATTCCCTCTATGCTATTGTTCTACTGTTATGGTTCCCGAGGAAGATGAACTTAATTACCACTGGATTTCAAGGCTCTGTATCTGCCTTTTTCAAGGACTCAAGACTCCCATATGTGAGCAACCACAGTAATGGAAGCATTAAGAACATTAAAATTAGATAGCCCTTTAATCTTCTCTATTTTGCCTTCCTTTTATATCCTTTCCTACAGTTCTAAGACTTTCCCTGATGCAAAAAAGATTGCTTTTATTTTCTTATTTGTTGCAAAAAGATATCCCAGCTAGCTATATCTCCGCCTTTGTAAGCTTTGAGCAGGTATCTCACATAGTATGGGGGCGGGGCGGGGAAAGCGGCTATTTATTGGCAAACATATGTATTTGTGGTTATTTTTTAAAGTAATAAATTCTATTTTTCCTCAAACATAAGTCTATCATGTTAGTGCTGAAAGCTGCTCTATTTCCAATTTAAAAATGCTGACCAAAGGTTTTGCTTGGTTGTTGTTAGATTCTGCAAAGGATGACAGTATTACAAAAGGCGGCAAAGTGACAGATCATTCTGTGTGTGACCAAGATCATCCCAATGGTAAGTTGTGAAATCCTTTATTAGCTTTTCTTTTCTTCTGCTGTGAAATAGGAAAAAAAAAAAAACCCACAGACTTGAATTTTTCTGGAAAAATATTGAATTCCAGTAACACTCTATTAGCACTGAATACCAGTTGATCAGTAGCTGCCATCTTTAGATGACACTTTTGCTTTCCAGAATCCTCATCACTCATTACTTTTGTGCCAGGCTGACTTCATTTATTTTGTTTATTGTTACTTGCCTGAATTCTGTAAGCACTGGGTTTGCAAACACTGAGATGAATGTGTTATAACAATGAGAATAAATATTTCATTGAAAAACATGGAGAATAAATGCAGGGGATTAAATCCACATATTCTTGGGATATTAAGAAGGGAGTATAGAACAAACAGAAATGAAACAATCTTTAGAAAAATAACAGAAAAAAATTTCCTGATGTAAAGCAGTTCTTCCACCCAAAACATGAAGTACACATTATATTTATAGGCAAAGGAAAAACTCAGAACATCTGCATAGCTTCATGGAATTTCTGAAGATAAATGATAAAGGCTTTTTAAGCATAGTCAAAATCAGGTAGTAATTAAAACCACCAGAATCAGATTAGCTTTAACTTTCTTCTTCCACAACCCTAAAAGCTAGAAGAAAATGGAGTCACAGTTTCCAGAGCTCTAAAGGGCACAGTTTCCATATTTAATGAAGTTATTATTTATACATGAAGTCAGAGCAATATTTTCTCAGGAATACAAAGATTAAGAAAATATGCCACCCAGTTATCCTTTCTGAATAAACTAACAGAAGGCCTGAGCAAAAACAATAAATATAGAAAGGAAGACAAAACTCAAGACTGAGGAAGGCACATTTGAAAGGGACTATATGGTAAGAGACTAATTAAATGTATGAAAATGTTGAAATAATTATGTTCTATCAAATAATTTTGAAATAACTATTCAAAATTAGGATCAAAATGACTTACCTAAATATATGTCTTTAACTTTGAAATTTATAGTATGTGTTGTTTGAAAATGAGAAAAAGGAGAGACTAGCGTTCAATAATGAAAGTCTAACTTAGACCATTTCTCCTACTGAAGACAACTAACAAAAATACATATATTTATATATTATATATTATACATATACATATGGAGAGAGAGAGACTATTTAAAGGCATTAGTGACCTAATAAGATACTGAAGAACTGTAAAGCTAAGTTCTGGGAAGCAATGAATCTCCAGATATGTTAGCCCAGAATTTGAAAACCTTTTTACCTTAGGGCATTCGCTGATTCTACAGAAGGTGTCTGGAGCTCCGTTGCTGAAAAAGGCTATGGCCCCTGTTAAACTCTCTGTTTTGGGGTTGAAACCCCAAAGATATGTATCCTAGCAGGAAGAATGAATGAGCAGTAAATTGGCCTTGGACTGCTGCCCAGCTTCAAATCATCTCAATCCCCACATTAAGTTAAGACCAGCCCAGATTGCTAGTCCCCTCAGGAAAGCAAATGTAAAATATTTACCAGGATTGAAAAAGAGTGTTATAGGCTTCAAATCATTTATATAAATAATTTGCAAAATATAATGTCCTGCACACACATAAAAAATACCCCAAAAAACGAGGGAAAAAGGATAACATGAAAAACAAAACAATAAGGCAAGAGAAGTAAGTTCATATGAGCTGAAAATATTAGAGTTATAAACACAAAGTATAAGATAATTATGCTGAGTATGTATAAGGAGATAAAGATAAGATTGGAAATTTTAGCTGAAAACTAGGAATTCAAAACAAAATAAATTTTGCAATGAAAGAGTCTAGAAGTAAATGATGCTGTAACTGAAATTAAGAATTCAATGAATGAATTTATGATTGACCAACATATTAGACACAGCTAAAAGAAGATTCCTGAACTAGAAGTTAGGTCAGAATGTACCCAAAATTAAAAATAGTAGGGGAAAAAAGGATGGCAAACACTAAAGAAAGGGAAAAAGGTATTAAGGATCTTATGACAAAGTCTATCACAAGTACAGTTGGAGTCCCAGACAGGATGGAGGGAGACAATTGGGCAGAAGCAATAGTTGAAGAATGTGGTGAGAAATTTCCCACATTGATGAAGGACCTCAGAGCCAAATGTTTCAAAAGCCCTTTGAACTCCAAACAGAATAAATATAAATAAATAAATCCACAACCAGGCCCATCATAGTAAATAAATAAATAATATACAGAAATATAGATATGATAAATAATATAAATAAATAAATCCACAACAAGACCCATCATAGTAAAATTCCTGAAAACCAAAGAGAAACAAAACATTTAAAAACTATCTTCAAGCACTTGGACTGATAGCTGACTTTTCAATATGGATAATGAAAATGAGAAGATAATACAACAAAATAGCTGTGAACCAAGAATTCTAAACCCAGGGGAATAGTATGTTTCAAAAATAAAGGTAAATGAAGGACGTTTTGGACCAAAAAGAAAGGCAGAGTTCGTCACCAGAGAATTCTGGTGTTCTGCAAGTAGAAAGCTATTAATCCCAAACAGAAGGCCAAAGATAAAGGAAGGAATTAAGAGCAAGGTAAATGGTAATTATTGGATAAGTCTAGATAAATATTGATGGTATAAATCAGTACTGACAGTAATGTCTTATGGAGTTAAGATATGCATAACGTTAAAATATACCACAATAATGGCATTTATTGGAATGAGGTAAATTAATTTTAAGTGTTCAAATGTTTTTCCATTAACATGAAGAGTAAAAGTACCAATTAGGGTGGAAACTTTGTCTCAGTGGCCCCTGACAGTCAGGAAATGAGGTGAGCCCTGTAATTGCCCAGCTGGCTGCCTGGAGAGTTTCCAGGCTCTGGTGCAGAGAGGAGGAACCCAGGGGGAGCCCAGCAAACTCTCCACATTGAGGAGACAGAGGGGAGAGTCCTGGGAGGCCAAGGTAGCTAATGTTTGCAAGGTAGCATTCTACAGAGAAGAGAGCTCCACAGAGGGAATGCTCAGAGGTCTACAGAAGGAACCCCTCAGTCTTCAACTGGGTAGGAACACTAAAAAAGATCTGAGAGAGTGATACCTGGAGCTTACGCAGGGCTAGAAGAAGTGCCTGTTCCCACCAGCCAGGCTGGAAAGCCTAAACATTCCTAAAGAACTCGGAAGGTTTGTGCCTTAGTAGTGGAGCAAAACAGGCAATAGACTAACTGCTTCTTCTGTCCTCCCCAGTAGAGCTTAAAAGTGAGACTTGAAAGGATCAGAATATCTCTTGAGTAACTTAACTGCATTTTAGAATGACGCTCAAAAATATTTATAAAAATTATAAATATATCTCATACCCAACAAAGTAAAATCAACAAAATTACCAGGCATGCAAAGAAGTATTGCAAGACAACTCTCCATGCATCTTTCATATTTCTGCATATTTTGTGAGCAGAGGCACTGCTTGTATCTTTGAAAAGGATCATGTTTCTCTTCAAATTAAAGAGCATACATACTTATTGTGCATTTTAAAAGGTTCAGAGAGTCTTGCGATTCTCTAATATGGTTTGGTTGTCTCCCCACCCAAATCTCATCTTGAATTGTAGCTCCCATAATCCACACGTGTTGTGGGAGAGACCCTGTGGGAGGTAACTAAATCACAGGGGTGGGCTTCCCCATGCTGTTCTCATGATAGTGAAGAAGCCTCAAGAGATATGATAGTTTTATAAAGGGGAGTTTCCCTTCCCACACTCTCTTGCCTGCCACCATGTAAGACATGCAGTTGCACCTCCCTTGCCTTCCACTATGATTATGAGGCCTCCCCAGCCATGTGGAACTGTGAGTCCATTAAACCTCTTTTCTTTATAAATTACCCAATCTTGGGTATTTCTCATAGCAGCATGAAAATAGACTAATACATTCTCTAAGTTCAAGATTCCTCCCCTATGATATCACCCACTGAGTGTGCAGGAATCGGCTGGTCCACCTATGGCACCATATGGGAATCAGGACTCAGAGAACAGACACTAATACTCTGGTTACTGTGATTTCTCTGAATAATAAACTGTTCTTTATCTTTGACCAGAAGTCTTTGTCTTCTGTCAGCATCCATGGAGTTGTGGCTCAAGCAGGGTAAAATCTCAGAGTCTTCATAGTTCTTGACAGGAAGCAGGAAAGTATGACACACAGGAAAAGAAAAGTCCATAAATGGAACTCAACTATAAATGATGCAGATGATAGAGTTAATATGAAAGGGCATGTTAAAAGTTGTTATAACTATTCCATGTACTAACAAAGTTAAAATTAGGACTGACCATGTTAATTCGAGACAAATAAGTTATAGAAAGATCCAAATTGAATTTCAAGGAATTCAAAACACAGTGCCTGAATTAAAAATTATACTTGATGAGAACAGTGGCAGATTAGATACTATAGAAGAAAAGATTAAAGAATTTGAACATGTAGCAATAGAAGCCATCCAAATAGAGTAAGTAACTAAGGGAAAAAAGAGCATTCATGAGCTATGAGACATCTTGAAGGGTGGTTGTAATTACAATGTACATGAATGTTAATCTCTGAGGGTGAATGTGGGAGGAAGTGACAGAAAAAATATTTGAAGTAAAGGTGATTAAAAATGTGTCAATGTGATGAAATTATGAACCCACATATGCAAGAAGTTCTATGACCCCAAAGTGTAAGAAACATAATGAAAATTACACCTAAGCACATCATAATCAATTTATTTGGCACCAGCAACAAAGAGAAAAATCGCAAAACAAGCAGAGAAAAATTACAAGTTATAGACAGAGGGCAAAGATAAAGATAAATCAGGCCAGTCACAGTGACTCAGGCCTGTAATCCCAGCACTTTGGGAGGTTGAGGTGGGCAGATCACTTGAGGTCAGGAGTTTGAGACCAGCCTGACCAACATGGTGAAACCACATCTCTACTAAAAATACAAAAATTTGCAAAGCATGGTGACAGGTGCCTGTAATCCCAGCTACTCAGGGGGCTGAGTCAGGAGAATCGCTGGAATCCAGGAGGTTGAGGTTGCAATGAGCCTCCTGAGCTGAGACAGCACCACTGCACTCCACCCTGAGTGACAGAGCAAGACTCTGTCAAAAAAGAAAAAAAAATAAAGATAAATAAAAGGTCTCATAGGAAACTAGAAACTACAATGACATGCAAAAACATGATGAATCTCACAAATGTAATATTAAACCAGAGAAGGTATGAAAGCATATATTGTTTATTACATAATCTCATATATATCAAGTTCAAAAAGCAGGAAAAAAATTAACATTTAGAAAGCCTTGTTTAGGTGATAAAACAATAAAGAAGACCTAGGTAATAATCACTATGATAGGGTTTTGATTAAACTTTGGTGATTGGAGAGGAGATACTGCCTGGGATGGGGCCATGAGGGAGCGGCCTGGCTAGATAGTTATCATAAAAATATATAGTTTTTGTATTTGTATTTGGTTATTTAATTGAGATCTCTATATTTTTGTGTGCTTTTCTATATGTATGTTGCAATTTTATAAAATTGGCTAAAAGAGGAAGAAAGGAAGAGAGGAAATGAGGAAGGGAATCAAGAAAGGAGGAAAGAAAGGAAGCATCAATGGCAGAGGTTGTTGTAAAACTAGATTATGGCTGGCAGTAGGAGGAGTTACACATTAGCCTGACTCCATAAATATGGCTCAAAAACTAAAAATCCTACCATGTTATGGATTCTGACAATATGTTACCTTTCAGAATATCTCTGAAAAATTGTACAATAATCACAAATAGAATTGAATAATAATAAAATTAAAAGAAGATATCTTACTTTCTAAATTCCCCAAAGAGATCACATGAGAATATACTCAACAATGCAAATAATAGTAATAACCTGCAGCGTAACAAAAGCCTAATGTATCAAATAAGATGACAGAAACACAAGCAAATGGTTATGACAGTAAGTGTAATTAGGTTACTTTAATAAATGTAAAAGCCACTCGGATTGACTTAAACTCAATACAAATGTAAAGCTTTAAAAGTATAAAGTTAGAAAAATGTATATTTGGGAAAGGAGCATCAAAAGAAAACATGAAGAACTACTTTAGAATCTATTTGGTTAGAATTCTAGCAAAAAAATCTCCAGTGACAAAGAGTTGGTTATTTGATACTGATAACAATTTAAGTTTCTGATGAAATATAATGATGGGGTTTTATGTGTCAGATGATATGGTAAGATACAATACAAATAAAAACCTGTTGAAAATGTAATGAGGAGTTCCCAGATACAATATTATTAGTCAATGACAGAACAAATAGACTAAGAATGACATGGAATGTTTGAAAAATGTGCTTAACAGGGTAGTCCTTGCTATAGGAATAGACAGCCTGGTCAATGAAACAGATGAAAGAGTTTAGAAATAGACCCAAGTAGATCTGGGATTTCAGCACATACTCTGGCTGACATTTCAAAGACAGATGACTCAATAAATGGCATTAAAACAACTAGTTGGCCATTTGGAAAAATAAACTGAATCCCAACCTCATTCCTTACACCAACATAAATTCCAGAAGGAACAGAGATGAAACATAAAAATGAAACTATAAAAATACTAGAGTAAAAGAACCAAAGATTATTATTCAGCACTAAAAAGAAATGAGCTATCAAACCATGAAAAGACATGTAGGAAACTTAAATGCATATTACTAAGTGAAAGAAGCCAGTGTGAAAAGGCTACATACTCTATGAATCCAATTATATGACATTCTGGCAAGGCAAAACCATGGACACAATGAAAAGATCAGTGGTAGCCAGGAGTTGTGGGGTAGGGAGGGAGGAATAGGAGTACAGAGGATCTTTAGGGCATTGAAAATACTCTGTATAATGCAATAATGGTAGATACATTTCATTATACATTGCCCAAATCCATAGAATGAACAGTTCCAAGAGTGAACCTTAATGTAAGTTATGGACTTCAGTAGGAGTTACATGGGATATCTCTGTACCATCCTCTCAATTTTGCTGTAAATCTAAAACCGCTCTACAAAAATAGTATTTTTAAAAAACAACAAAATAAAAAAAAATTACAGGCTGCTTTTTTAACTGTGAACACATACTGGCAGACACAGGATGGTATGCATATGTTATGAGATGCAGGCATACGCATATCTATAATGTGTATGCATATGTCAGTATATTGCATAAGAGGAAAATAGCAAAATTGTAATAGATAAATGTTGACATAATAAATAAAGGTTATAATGAAATTAAAAATGAAAACTAGTTGGAAAATATTCTCACCTAAATGACAAAGAGCTAATTTTTTTATTTGAAAAAAGTATGTGTGAACCAATAAGAAAAATCAGAAACAATCTAAGAGGAAAATGGACAAAAGACTCCATTATAATTCACAAAAGAAGATATACAGTCATTATAAATATGAAGAGATGCCCTATCTCTTTATTATATAAAGAAATGCAAATAAAATAGTATCCTCTCTTTTTGAACGAGGTAAGATTCAGGGGAGTTGAAAATATACAAAATTAGTGGAAATAGGATTTCCAAACATGCCTGCATCATATTAGTGGGAGACTGAAAGGCATAACCTCCTCATCAGCAATTTTGGCAAAACCTAATAAAAGGTAGAATGTTCATACTTTGATGGAAAAATTATGCCTCAGAGATTTATCCTAAACTAACAACCACCCAGACTATGGAGATATTTATTCACTGAAATGTTCACTGCAATATGATGTTGAATGGCAAAAGAAAAAAAAGTGTAAACACCTGAAAGTTCACCCATAACATGGAATATTATGTATCTTTTAAAAATGAGATTTCCAAATCAATTGTAATGACAGAGGATGATGCTTATTAAAATATGAAATGAAAAAGCAGGACTCAAAGTGTAAATAAGTTTTGATCCCAGCATATATTTACATATTTGAGCATGTGTCTGCATCTATGTGTGTATACACATATACAAGAGAAATATGACACCTCACAATATTAAAACTGGCCATCCCTTAGTCATAAAATTACCCACAACTCTCAATGCTTGTATGCATTTTTAGTGTAACCAATAAGGAAATTGCATTTCTTTTGTAACTACAAGGGAAAAAAATAATTTTAAAAATAACTTACAATAGGAAAGTAAGTTTTATTGGCTCTAGGAGAAAACCAAGGATGTCTAGAAGATAATCAAATTCACACTAATCTAGGCTTAACTTTTGCTCTTAATCTGGGATATTTTTAGACATTTTTATAAAAGTAGATTTTTGAATATTAGCAGCAATCAACTTTCAAGTTTAACGAAAAGACACAATTTACATGATTTCTTCAACACAAGCGTCAAAGAAACAAAGTCTTTGTTCTTAAGAAAACTTGAGCATCTAATAATCTGCAAGCAATAAAATTATATTGTTGTTGCCATTGTTCAGAAACAGTCCATTTATAAAGTGAGTCTAGGTTTATCCCCTCAAAATGCTGAAATCTAGACTGATGTCCCCAGACCAATTTTTATGCAAATTAATTAAAACCTAAAGCATTAGCTTGAGCCAAACTTAATTACCAAGGCTCCAAGAAACAGTCATGTGATCTATTTCTAAAGAAAAGCAAATGAATTTTTGGATTATCTGTTCTAATGGTCTCCTCCCATAAGTATGGCTGATTGAGTTCACTGCATGAAAAATATGTACATAAACTGTGGAATTCTTTGTGTTCTTTTGTTTCCTCGGCCAGGAGGGATTAGGGCAGAGGACAGTGGGGAGAATTCAGCTAGTCTGCATATGAAGAGGGAAACATAAAGCTTGCCCCCATGGGACCAAGAAAGCAAGATGGAATGTGTAAGGTCTGCATGCACTGAGGAGAAAGGCAGATGGGCTGGAAGCCCTGGAGGAGTCATTAACACACAGCAGGCCTGGGTGCAGCGCAAGGCACTCAGGCATACCTTGTCTTTATGCAGTAGGCCAAAGCCTGCGTCGTTTTCAAAGCTAGGCACCTTGTTTTGTTTATTCCCCCATTTTTAACTGTATTTAAGAAAGATGAGAAAAAAATATATTTCTATTTCAAGAAAAGATTGTCAAAATATATAAAGCACACAGGTGAAACAAATCAGGAGAAAGAGAGACATTTAGAGGGCCAGGAAGAGAAAATTCGAAATGGCGCTTTATCCTCAAAGTCAAGGGTCAAGCCTTATAAGTCACAGACATTCCCTGGCGTTCATCAACAGCCTCAGGTGCCACCTTAAGCAGGCCCACCTTTTCAGCAGTGCCCCGGGCTCTGTTGAATGGTGACCTTCTCATTCTTGGTTGAATTCCTCTGCAAATTTATCAAGTGGAGCACTGGGACCAGGGGACACACAGGAATACAGATTTTGGCCACTTCCCATCTCTGGATGCTCTACTCTTTCCCTTCATGGTATAGACAAAGTCGGGTCACAAATAGTGAGTTAAAAGTCCCTGCAGCGACCTGGTGTGATGATTAGGTGCAATGGCCAGTTCCCTATATCAACTGTGATAGAGAATGAATCTCACTCAATCACAGTGAAGGTTTCCCCTCAGTATCAGCCACCCAATAAACAAACATCAATGTGACTGGAAACTTCATCTGAAGACATAGCCATGAACCTAGGAGATTACCTAGTTCCACGGCCTTTTTTCTTTTCAGTAGATGATGAAATTAAAGGCCAAAAAGGTTGTGATTTGCCTAAAACATCCAGTTATCTTTATTCCCATTCCAGGGTTCTCTGTAACAAATATAATGTGTAGAGTGCTTAGTAGCATAGGGGACTCTACGTTGTTGTTAAAGGATGCAAGAGAAAGTAAGTTATAGTCCTTAATGACTATTTACAGACCTTGATGAGTACTCTAATAGAGGTCCAGTGAAATAGACATTGATTGATGACTTCGTATTAAATAGGTGCTGGGAAGGAAAATATGAATAAAACAAAATTTCTCTCTTAATCTAACAAGAGAGACAAACACAGACACAACTACATCACGGTGTGATCAGGATAATACTAAATAGATGAATGGGCAAAAGAACTCAACAAGCAAATATATGAAAATGATTAATTCTGCCTAGTGATTCTGAGAATGCTATACAAAAAAACTAAGTTGCTAGTTTAGCTGTGAAAGATGAGGATAATTTTCCATATAGGAAAGGAAGAAAAAGGGTATTTCAGCCATTGGGAACATATGCTAAGTAAGTACAAAGGCAAGAAATAAAGTAATATATTTAGAAAATGATCATTAGGTTGGTATATAGAGAGCACAGGAAAAGATAGGTGATTTGGCCCAAAGACAGAAGAGAGAGACATTAAGCAGAAACAAGAATTGCTTAAAAGTTTTATTTCTCAAATGTTTCTACAGTGCAAGTAGAGACTGAGAAAAAGTAATTAGATTTGGTTAGACACCTAACTTACACACACATATGTTTTAGCTAGAATTTTTTCTTCTAAGCTATCACTCAATATTTTTCCCTATTTTTGAAATTGTTTCATTATAATTATTAAATTATATAATATGCAATTGTTATAAAATGCAGGTTAGCAAAATCAAAATCCTATGAATTTAAATCTCAACAACCACATTTGAGATACAGCCTTTCAGTTTTTGCCCCCAATAATATAAATGTGTATAAGGACACATGTCCTGTGTATGTAGTTTAAAAAAGTGAAATTGCATTTTACCTTCTACAATCTTTTTAAACCTCATAATATGTAGTGGTTGCCTTCAGATTGATGAAATATTGCTGTTTAGACTTTCTGTAATCCTTAAATTAGAAATTCATTGCTATTTTCTATTTTCTATATCTATCATCATTTTATGTTTCATTTTGCTCACTACCCTTGCTTTCTTAGTGAACTCGAGTTTGATATCTAAAACATTTATTTGTTTCTTAATGTCTCCATCAATTTTCTATTCATTCAATCTTCTCATTTCCTTACCCACCAATTCTTATATTTCAGGTAAATACAAAGACACTTTCTATAGTTTTTGTTTTTCTGAATATATCTTTTACAAAAGTATTTTCCCTCAGCATAATTATATTATGTTTTAATTTTTAAGTACATTCTTTGTTTGCATAGCGGGAAATGGCTCTCCAAGCAAGACATTGCCAAGAGATTAATTAAAGATATTGCCTTTACTTTCTATAACAGAATCCTTCTCTCCATGCAGTCATTCTGTGGTCCAGACTTATCTGTAGCAGATCTGAAATGCAAAACCCGTGGCCCTAGTTTTATCAGAAATGGGGTTGAAGTCCTCCCATCCCAGTTCTTGAGACTGATTTTATAAACTCGATTTTAGAATTTTTACCTTAATCCTTGTTAAATGTCCTGGTTTCATTTAATTTACTGAGAGTATTTCAGCCTTCATTTTGTTGTCTAATATAGTCTTTATTCAACACAGTTTCCCATAATCCAAAAATCTGCTTGAAGTGATTTTTTCCTCAGAAAGTGGAAATTGTTTTATATCTTAATAGACTTTTTTTTTTTTCACATATAATGCTTGGTTCCAGCAACTGTATGCTTTTTGAGGACAAGCACTGTATCTATCTTACTTAAGATCTACTCCAGCAGCAGGCATATTTACCACTGGTGGCACTCAATACATTGTAGAATGAATAACCAATAGTTCAGTCATCATCATTCTATATAGTATCCAAAGGTGATAAGGGTGGAAACTGGGTTGAGGTGAAAGATTTTAAATTGCTTTCTGCTGCATATTTTGTGGCCCATAGTAGCATGACATAATCTAAAGAATAAAGGATGCAGATGGAATCCTTATATATTTCTGGTGGAAGTGTAAAACGGAACAAATTCTTTAGAACACTGTTTTGCAGGATCTAGTAAAGCTAAACATATATATTCTCTCTTATATAACCTACTTGTTCTCTGTCACTCGGTTTATACCCAAGGAATATGAGTCCATTACAATATGTTGCCAAAAGAAACATTCAAGCAGTTTTATTTTAGCCGTGTTATTCATAATAGCACCAAATTGAAAACAATTCAACACTCATATGACATAGTATATGCAGACAGTAGAATAGTATATATCAATGAAAAAGAATGAACAATTGATGCACACAGCAACTGGAATTAATTTCACAGACAACAGTTATAAAAAAACCTAAAATACAAAAGAGCATATGGTGCATGTCACATTTAAATGAATTTCTAAAACACACCACACTGTTACCTGGTGGGTGTATGAACAGGAGGAAGCCACTGGTATGAGAATCGTTTTTGATCTGGATGGTAATGATACAGGAAAATTCATGTGTGTATATCTAAAGCATCATAAAGATGTACACTTAAGGTTTGTACATTTTACTGTATGCAAGTAGATCTCAATTTTAAAAGCTAAAAAGCAAAATAAAGACATTTCCAGGCAAAACAAAAAGAAAAGAGGGATTGTAGTCAGGTAGAGCTGGTTATGATTTTTGAAAGCAGAACTGAGATCACAGCACTTACTTTCCAGGGGTAATGTGATGATTAGAGATGATACGTGTGAAGTATCTGGGGACTGTCTGGCATTTTTTATGGGATCAATAATTTGCAGATTCACTTACATCTTCTAGGCCAGTGCTTCTCAAGCTTTAACTTGCATACAAATCACATGGACATCTTGTTATACAGTGCAGGCTCTGATTCCGTAGGTCTGTGATGAGGCCTGAAATTCTGCATTTTTGAAAAGCTCTCAGGTAATTCCAATGTTGCTTGTCCATGGACCATACTTTTGTTAGGGACAAGCTGCCCCAGGACTGCCACCCCCACCCCGAACAATGCAGCTGAAACTTACCCCGAATACTCTGCAACTGCATTCCTGGACCCTTATCTAGGCACTAAGCAAGGTCACCAGACTTGCTTACAGCCCTCCGGGTGGCATGAGGGAGGTCGCGAGAAATGTGGATAAACCTAAGTTACATGCTCTTGTAAATTCCTATATTGTAAACTGGTCACGAGATGATATGTGGTAAAGTTAACTGACAAACAACCCCAGGGTCTCTCTCCACCACATAAACGCCTCATTTTGTAAACTGAAGGCTGCCTCCTCTGCCTGATGGGGCAGCCGGGCAGGCTAATAAACTTACTCGCCTGACCTTCGGTGTCTCTCTTTCTCTCTCTCTCTCGTCCTTTCTCTCAGCTAACCTTACAACTTTGCGTGGCAATGGGGAAGAATGAGGATGAACGGGTTTTTCAAAAGTGGAAAGGTCTTGATCAAGTTCAAATTTTAAAAGGCCTTTCTGCGATCAAATCACAAAATAGAATACAGGAGAAGAAAATGAAAGATCCAAGAGACAGATGATATATCCCTAAATGAGGAAAGAAGGCAGGAGGCTAGAAAGTGGGAAACCCGAAATATTTTGCAGAACCATGAAGATGGCATTTCATTGAACTTCAGGAGTGATGAAAGAAAATCATCAAAAACCTCTTGAGGTTTTTATATTCAATGATCAAATAGATAAACATGCTTTAGTTTTAATTATTTTATTGGATCCTTTGGATTAAAACTGAGCTCAGGAGGAGTGGATATCACACAAAAGGCATGATTTTTCCCTTATCTGGGTCCTGCTAGCAGAGAATGAATCAAGGGGACGTAGTATCATGGGCAGTTTAAAAATAGTTGTATCAAAGAGGAAACTGTAAGATGAGGAGTTATATAAGTCAGCTTTGCTGCAGTAACAAATAACCCCAAAAATCTCATTGGGGGCTCAACAACAAAGGCTGGTTGTGTCTCTTTTCAGCCCTGCTTGACTGTGTTCCACATGCTTTCCCTTCAGGATCTAGATGAAGGAACAGGTCTTTTAGGAGCAAAAGAGCTGCAGCCAACATACAATGGATCTGAAGGCTTCTGCTTGGTTGCAGTACGCATGATGTCTGTTCCAGTGCCACTTCCTAAACAAGTCACATGAACAGACCTGTGTCAATGTGGTGGGAACATACACTTGCCCCACAAGGGCCACTGCATGTCACATTGTCACAGACAGGGAAATATAATCCTCTTAGAGGAAGAAGTAGAGACAAGTTGAAACCATAATGCCACCACAGGGATGGACTCAGGCAGAGTCCACACTCTGTCAATCTGCTTTGCACCTATAACCAACCCTAGCTCTAGAATTTTTTAAAATAATTTCCATAGGTAAATATCCTCAGTACAAAATCTTTCATTAGCCTAAGGCAAAATGGACAGATTTCAATTTCCTCTCTTAATGAGCACTTAAATGTTTTAAACTCTACAGGGGAGGGTAGGAGGAGAAGCCAAGGGGTGTGGAAGAAAAACCATTACTAGATAATCAACCTAAGAGTAATCAAGAATTGGCTGAATTCTCTCCTGACCTTTGCTGTATTTAGTGTGTGTCTTAAGAGAATGGCTGAGCTGTTATCTCCCCAGTTCCCTTGTGCCCACATGACTCAAGTTTTTTATGCTCTGTTGATGGAAAAATGAAAGTGCAAGTAGTGTTTTCATTTTCTAGGAATCCTCACTATGGGAAATATTTGTATCTTAAAAGGAAATTAAATGTAGTTAACCCATACAGCCCAGAAATTATTGTAAAATTTGAAAATTTCCAGGTTCTGTTCTCTATCCACATCCTGTGCATTGATAAGCTATATAAGTATGGCAGTTTCAAATCAGTTTCCAAAAAAAAAACCATTTTTTCCTAAATTATCAGGCTATTTCTCAGAAAGATAATTGATATAAACCTGACGATTAGAAAAATTGTATCTTTGCCTTCCACTTTGGTTTCAAAACTGTTCTCTATCTCTCCATGCACGATTAAAGCATGGTTTCTGAAGGTCAGGAATAAAGCTGTGGTCATGCATATCACATTTCTTTTATTTTTCAATCACTGTTTTGAACAGGACAAGAGAATGATTCAATGAAGAATGAAATAAAAATTGAAACAGAATCCCAGAGCTCATATATGGAAACAGAAGGTACTGAAACCAAAATATATTGTTATCGGAGAATGAGATGAAACTGTGAACCATGACTTCTGCATATACCTGTGCGTGTGAGTGGCATGTGTGTGTGTTTTAAGCAATGATTACTGGAGGATAACAACAGTGCTCAACTTGGTGTACCTATGGAAACTTGAAGGGGGAAAAAAGAACTCTAACTTTCTATGCCATAGTCACTGTATTCTCTCAGTGATTCCAACTAAAACATCCCTGAGTGTCTGTCTGTCTCATTCTTTTTAGAACTTGCATCAAACCAAGAAGATGCGGTGATTGTGGAGAAACCAGAAGTGATTCCATTAACAGATGACCAAGAAGAAAAAGAAGGTGAAAAAGGTAGGACTGCTCTTAAATTAACCCATCAAGAATAGAAAGTTTCTGTGGTTTTCTGCCTAGGATTCAACCATCAAGTTATTCTCATGCAATTACAGTTTGTAAAGGGGGAAAATGAACATTTCCTTAAGCCCAAATCTCCTTTTGAAAGTAGAATAAAATCTAGAAGTAGCAAAATAAGATACTTGGAAGACTTATAGCAACTACGTATAGCATAAGGATGTTTTTGTTATTGATTTAGATTCAATTTAAATTTTTAAAATTACAGTATTGAGAAAGCCTATAAGAAATCAAAATTATGGGCTAGAGGGATAAAGTTCATAAAAAGTCTGAAATGGCTTTAAAGCAAATAGACTGACCTTTTTGTATGGATTTCATCTGTCTTCCTTCGTTTAGTAGTGATGAAAGAAACAATTTATGTAAAATAAGCAAGTCATATGAACCTAAATTGCAAGTTTGTTTGCTAATATTAGGATGCAATCATATTGAATACTGTTTTAAAAAATAAGTAGCATTATAATGATTTCTGAAAACTCAAGAAGAATGAATACTCCATAAATACTAAGGCAGCATTCAGGGCAAGAAGCCAACGTATTGGAGTGAAGATAGAATATATTTGTAAAAATTATTCTGAGTAATTCAGGATTAATTGAAGAACTTAAAGAATTCAATGTTTAAATATAAAGCAATCTCTTAGAAGAAGCTCATGAAATAATTTTTGTCACAGTATATCCTAAATCATACTGCTCTTAAATAAACATGTATTTTCAAAACAGTTGCAGAGTAATAACTTGACAGGTCTTGTTTAAAGAACACAGTGATCAATTTTGTTTCCAAATTAAAACTCAGACATGATCTCAATTGTAAAATCAGGTCAATAGCAACTACAGCTTCCAAATTATGAACTCTTCCTGGCAAGGGCATTGACACAGTTTAATTGCTAAACCATGTTAGAGATTTTGACACTTTTAAAATTTTGACTGCATTTACAGTACGACATTCCTCTATGTCTATGCCTCTAATAAACTTTTCTCCATTGCAAATCCTAGTTCAGACTCACGACTCCACATTCCTGTCAAGTCAAATAAAGGGTATATTTGAAGTTATTTCATGTCTAATATTGATAACTGAGAATTGATACAACCCTTACTCAGAATCAGATACATGGTATTTCTCTCTTCAATTGCAGTTTTAAAATGTAAAACAGACAATGCTGTGCGTGTTAGCTTAATTTCTCTCTAGCAGAAATTGCTTTGTTTATTGCATTTCAAGAAATGCAAATGGTAAAGAGGAACATTGAACAGCTGTACATTTTCCTCTTTTTGACTTGACCTATAAGAAAAAAGCTGGCATTCAGCACACATTGACATGTTTCCCTTCTCCCAGAGCCTTCCCAAACATTGAACACTACTCTGATGACTGAAGAAGTAAATACCCACCTTTCCTCTCTTCCTTGTAAATATGCCAATCTTTTTCTGATAATGGTGGAATAGCATGTGGGAAAAAAGCAAGGTGAAATTCTGCTCCTTGCTTTTAGCAACTATGAGGTTGAATTTCTTTGTTAAAATTTGACTTTTCACTGTAAGATGATTGCCAATGCTGGTAGTCTTGAATTAACCACATTTTCTCTCCCATCTTTATCATAGATATTTCACTTGGCCCTGCCTTGAATATTTCTGGTGTTTAAATTTGAAATAATTTTATACTGTTTTTAAAAAATAAAAGCATTATAATGATTTCTGAAAACTCAAGAGGAATGAACACTCCGTAAATATTAAGGCAGCATTCAGGGCAAGAAGCCAATAGATTGGAGTGAAGATAGAAATATTTTTCAAAATATATTTTATAAAACTATTTGTCATCTTATACTTTGCATCAAAATAAGAGTGAAAAGCTATTTTGTTCCCTATGTGAACAGTACTCATAGGAAAAGGAGGCAATGTAGACTCATGGTGCTCTGCAGTAGCTCTGCTCCATCATTGATAAGCTGGGTGACTTTGGACAGGTTACTTAACCTACCTGCTTCAGGTTCTTCATCTGTAAGATGACGATGGCAAAAGTACCTGTCACATATATGTATGGTGAAAATGTAATGAGTAAAATGTGCAAAGCAATTAAAACAATGTGTGACACATAGAATGCACTCCGTATTTAGTATTCATCATAATTTGATACATTGATGATAAAGTCAAGAAAATCCACATGTGATTTCCCTAAGTCCATTCATCATCCTTCTTCACTATTTTGAATCTGTAGAAAGTCACATATTCTACATTATCCTTCAACAACAGCTAGTTCTACCCATTTGATTGGCAGCACCATCTCAGGCAGGCAGTTTTGATGTGCTCAGCTCAAAACTCTTTACATTGCTGCATATTTTATTCTAAAGAGATAAAACAACTAATAGAAGGAAGCCAGGTGGAAGGCATTTCTCTCCATTCATAAACACTTTCTTGTTTGTCAGTATCTCAATCTTGCATTTGAGAAATAAATAAAACCAGAACTTCTATTTTATTAAAAAAGAAACCATTGAGCTGTTGATAGATCCAAAAAAGAAAAGTAGTAAATAAACTCAAAGTAGCAATTGTTTTACTTTCTTTTTATTTAGTTATTAAAAAGTCTTGTTTGAAAACATTTCGAGACTATAGCTCCAGATTTTGTATTCACAAAATAGTATCTTAATGGAAAGCTGTACATATGTATTAAGAATTATCTGTAAACAAAACAAATGAGTATTTTATTACATTTGTAAAGATATTCTTTATAGCTTTAGAAGTATTCGTTCTCCTTTATTGTAAGAATACTTTTAAGGAGGCAGAAAGTGATTCCTTTAAAAAAAAATCCAGACCAGGAAAAATATATAACCTTTTTCTCTCTTTTTGTAGCATTTTATAAGATTAGAAAATGTAGATAATCTTCAGGATACATCTTCTATGGCTCCCAGGTGTATGGGCACAGATGTTGCAACATTAAGTTTCGAAGTTAGCTCTACTAAAATATGGATTTTGAAAAGAAGGAAAAATATTCAGCAGAAGTTCATGCTGATAAAATTACACAATAGCACAATGGACATGTCCCTGGGAGACCTGAAATACAAAAATTTCAACAGGCATAAAGTGAGGTTTCACATATGGAGGCTTTTCTGATATAGCCACATTGCCTCTTCCTAAATGAGCCCAGTTTTATGATTTCCCAGCAGGACCTGCAACACATATGAAATCCAGTGGAATAACATCATTTAGGTTAATAACCAAATAGGAAAGTAATATTATAGAAGATCTTCTCTGAAAAGGATCTCATGTTTTAGTATAAAATATAAAGTTGGCCGGGCGTGGTGGCTCAAGCCTGTAATCCCCAGCACTTTGGGAGGCCGAGACGGGCGGATCATGAGGTCAGGAGTTCGAGACCATCCTGGCTAACACAGTGAAACCCCGTCTCTACTAAAAAATACAAAAAGCTAGCTGGGCGAGGTGGTTGGCGCCTGTAGTCCCAGCTACTTGGGAGGCTGAGGCAGGAGAATGGCGTAAACCCGGCAGGCGGAGCTTGCAGTGAGCTGAGATCCGGCCACTGCACTCCAGCCCGGGCGACAGAGTGAGACTCCATCTCAAAAAAAAAATAAAATAAAATAAAATAAATAAAATAGTCAGCCTTAAAACATCTTTCTTACATTTGTAATTTAGGTGAATTTAGAAATATTTGACATGAAATCCTAACTATATCCACATTGTGTTATTATTTCACAAAATTTTCATGTATGTTTATGATATATATTGGATTTTTTTTCTTTAAGTGTTACACAGAACGAATACATTTGGTCCCAATAATTTTTCATATCAATTAATAAGTGTAGTGTAGAATAGTAATCCTTTGTCTGTTTACCCAAGATTGAACAAAATGTTGACAGAGACTTGAAGTATATTATGGTTTAATGTTTTCTTAGAAAAAGATGCATATGGGCAGGCGTGCAAGTAAAGAGTTAAGCACAAGCCAGTGACAAGTGTAAAGTATCATGCCCGTAGGTTCATGTTTTGAACCAAGCGTGGTCTGACCAGCATGACCTTGAGACGTAGTGTACAGAGAGCCATGGCTTCTAGCCCTGGCTGTGTGATTCCTGGCAATGCTTAAACTTCGAAGAACCCCAGTCTCTAGGGTAATAATAAGGGGCATGAACTCAAAATTGCAGTTATAAGGTTCTCCAGTTTTACAAATTTTCTTAGAAGGCCAACTCTGAAGGACCACATTCTTGATGAAACAAGAGCGATGGCATGGGAGCCAATGGTCAGCCATGCTGAAAGCTGAAATCATAGGTTTTCCTCAGTTTTAGTTATTGTACCCTATTGATAAAAATATAGAGGCGCCCTAGGCCAGGCAAAAAAAAAAAAAAAAATCACCCAAATATATTAGGGCTTATCAATGATTGGACAGCTAATTACTCCCTGAAGATACTTTAAAGAGGGAGGGGAATGCCTTTTAGCTCAAGGTGGGTTTACACAGAAACTCTGCTCAGAACCAAGCTGGATTTCCATCACCATCTTTCTCAGTCCATGTGGGAAACATCTTTTTTTGCAACTCCTCTGGCTACGATTTCATCTTTCAGTGAACACATACCAAGTGAGCGACTTTCTCTTCTTCTTCTACCAATCAAATCCATTAGAGGTTTATCTCATCCACAAGGCACCCCTGTATAGCCCTTGGTGTTTTCCATTTCTCATAGGATTCTTACATTGCTGGCAGAGCCCTTTCTTCTCTCCTTGAAAAGCAGACCTTGCACTAGCAATGTTGCCATACACAGAATACCTGTGTATTACACGATAGCACAGTGGACATGTCCCTGGGAATAGAATACTTAACACTTGGGCCTTCATATACAAGCTGTGTTCTTGGCTATAAAGAGTCATTGCTCAGGCATATTTTTGATTCATGCAAAATACTGTATACACTTGCATCTTGAGTAACAAACTTACTGGAACGTTCTACTTTCAGAAAGTCTTTGTATCTCTTTTCAAATGAAATCAAGTTTAGTAATGCCCTATTATTCATAGTGGTAGCACCGTTATTTAGTTTTCTAGGGCAGTTTTACCATTTGTTTTCTTCTTTTTTAATAACATTTTGAATCTGGAATTCAACAACCAAAATTATGTTTTAGGATATCCGTTAAATTAAAAATGTTGGTCTTTGTTTGGGTTTTATGAATATTTTAGTGTCTAATGAAATTCCTCATATTGGTTAAGTATCTTGAACATAAAAATTATAAAGTTTTAAGCTAAATTGCTTAAGTTTTCTACATGTATCTATCTATCTATGCAATGTAAACATATAGAACCAGTTCATTCAAATTATGCTGTATAACTGACCTATAATTTTAAAGTTAAAAAATATAGAAGAATAAAAGGTATATTCACTGCTACCATAATAATGTTGGTGTGGATAGCATATATGCATGTGTACGTGTGTAAAGTTAGATTATACATGTATAAAGTTCATATGTATCTACCCAGTAAGAAAGTTATGCAGGCCTCTTGAATTTGTTTAAATCCTCTAGCTTGCTGCAATCATCTTGTCTTTAAAGATTTAGAAAAATATTGCCCCGAACCTCCATTTTTCACGTTAGGAGAAATCTATGATCCCTTCCAATATCTCTGAGAATTCTTTGCTGTCAGGTTTATGTCTTCTACTCTCAGGCTCCAAGCTCTTGCCTCTGGTGACTTCTCACTTCAGCCTTTGCCTTTCCTTTTTATCCTAATCTGTCTCTAGTTCTCACTATGGCTCCCACTCAGACACCACTACCACCTCTCATCCCTTCACTCCGTGCAGTACCATAAACTCAAGGATGTGTGTGGGTTTAAGTGAATGTTAGCATCAAAACTTGTTATTAACTTGTGCATGCCCATGTGGGGAATTTTCAGAGACCATCTCTTCTAAGTCTCCAGCATCCAGCTACATCCTGTATCACCCTTTGTCTTCTTGATTTCTTGCCCTTCTCAACACTCCAGTTTTATTTACAGTTTAACTTTGTATCATGCCTATGTCCTTCTGGTCTTGCCCTGAGTTATATGATTCTACAACCATGTGGCTTATCAAACCACATGGCTTATCAAAGTAATTTGCAAAAACAAAAGATCACTCGCATAAGTGGAATTCTGTCTTTAAATGTTGAACTTGTTATTCTTCTCTGCCGAACTTACAGTGACTTTTTATCAATAACAGAACATATATGTCATGGTGGTCCCATAAGATTATGGATTATACATTTTTACTGTACCTTTTCTATGTTTAGATATGTTTAGACACAAATACTTACCATTGTGTTATAATTATCTACAGTCTTCAGCACAGTAACATGCTGTACAGGTTTATAATCTAAGAGCAATAGACTATACCATATAATCTCGGTATGTGGTAGGCTATACCATCGAGGTTTGTGTAAGTACACTCTATGATGTTTGCATGATGAAATCACCTAGCAACATATTTCTCGGAATGTATCTTCATCTTAACCAATGCATGACTGTATATTGGTTATGAATTATGGCTATATGGATATGCACATGGATTCATAATATATACACATTCAGAAACACTGAATATATCCATACAAACACACACAGTTCAGGAGCACTGAAAATTTCCAAACTGGCTAATATCATACAGGACAATACAACATATCCTTTCTTTCTATCAGACAAAATTCATTTTCATTGATATGAACAAATCTCATTTTCATTACTACAAGAACCAGATAATCCCAGAGAGTCTGGAGGGCAACACCAAACCTTCCACCACAGTGACATCCAGGGATCTCTTTTATCCTTTGTCAAGTCTTAGACAATTTTTCTTGACAGTATACTGAAGGCAAAACTGCCTTTTTTTTTTTTTTTTTTTTTGAGACAGTCTTGCTCTATTGGCAGGCCGGAGTGCAGTGGCGCGATCTCGGTCGACTGCAACCTCCACCTCCTGGATTCAAGCAATTCTGCCTCAGCCTCCCAAGTAGCTGGAACTACAGGTGCATGCCACCATGCCTGGCTAATTTTTGTATTTTCAGTAGAGATGGGGTTTCACCATGTTGGCCAGGATGGTCTCGATCTCTTGACCTTGTGATCCACCCACCTCGGCCTCCCAAAGTGCTGGGATTACAGGGGTGAGCCACCATGCCCAGCCTAAAACTGCTCTTTTATACCTGTTTACCACCTCACTTATTGGTTATTGTTCACTATTTGATATATTTGATAGACAGTGACAAAATACTAAGATAGTATCAGAGTAGGGCAGTAGCTTCCAATTTCATCTGAGGTTGTAGTTTACTTGCTATTGTTTTATGGCAAGTACTGCTATTCTACATTTAATATAGTTGTACCCACACTATAGATGAAGGTGTACTTCTAAGATGCCTCAATTGTAAGATGTGCCATTATTTTACATATTATTCATAAATTTTCTAAAATCTTGCTTATTAAAGTAAGACACAATAATTTATCATTTAGGATTTTTATTTTATATGTTTTAAAAAACTCTTTGAACAAGATGTAGAATTTTTTCATATATCACCCTTGAGAATACATAGAAAGAAAATTTTAGGCTAAAGGAATTAGTTACAGTATTGCTAAAACTTCAGATTCAGGGTCGTACTTCTAAATCACTTTCAATCAAAGTCATCAATATCTGTTTTTATTATACAATATTGTCCTCTTGCAATATCTTTGATGGTTCAGAATTTAAGAGAATCCATAAAGAATTTAAAACTCATTGGCTTGTAAGCCTCTTAAGACTTAAGTCTGTCTTGCTATCATATAGAGTTAGCCTATTTTTTCTTTCTTGCTTCTACTTAGAGGCTGTTAAAACACTCCTGATTCACCAACTCCCTCCATATTTATTATTTTTCAGAGATTTTAACCCAAGTCATTGAAACTCATTCTGCAAGTTTGAGTACTTTTGGTTTTGATGCTAATGCCTATATGGGTATGATAAATTTTATCATCATGTCCTGACCAACAAAAATTTTGTAACAATTCACTATTTCACTGTTAAGATGTGAAAGCACTGTACTTTATATTAGGAAATATAGTATGTATTTCACAATGAAAACTACTACACTGAGACTAGAAAATGGAAACATGATCACAAGTGATATAATTGAGTAAAGTTATTTTTTTTTCCGCTAACTCTAATGACTGGCAGGGGGATCTTTAGTAGCACATCAGTTGACCATTACCCTACCGCACATTGCATAACTAAGAAAGTCATAAATGGTTTTATTCATACATTCAACAAATGCTTCAAATGCACATGTTATATGTGCCAGAAATTATATAGACACTAGCATTAAAACTGAGGAAGACAGACAAAGCCACTGCTGGGCTCATTCCAAGCATAGAGCTCAGGATAGAAGTCTTTTTTTTTTTTTTTTTTTAACTTTTTAAGATTCCTCATATAAATGAGATCACACAGTGTTTGTCTTTGTCTTATTTCACTCAGCATAATGCCCTCGAGTTTCATCCATGTTGTCACAAATGGCAGGATTTCCTTCTTTTTATGACTGAGTAATATTCCATTATACATATATATTGCATTGTACACATATTATGTATACAAATGTGAGATATATGTGTGTGTGTGTATGTGTGTGTATCACATTTTTCTCTATTTATTTATGCGTCTATGGGCACTTAGGTTGTTTCTGTGTCCTGGATATTATGAGTAATGCTGCAATGAACATGAGAGTACAGACATCAAGCTACTGGTTTCCTTTCCTTCAGATATCTAGCCAGAAGTGGGATGGCTGGATCGTTTAGTAATCCTATTTTTAATTTGTTGAGGAACCTCGATACTATTTTCCATAATGCCGTACTCATTTACAGTTCTGTTAACAGTGTAGGTTCCCTTTTTTCCACACCCTCACCAACACTTGTTAACTCTTTCTTGCCTTTTTGAAAAAAGTCTTCCCAACAAGCGTGAGGTCATATCTAATTGTGATTTTGATTTCCAGTTCCCAGATGATTAGTGATGTTCAGCACCTTATCTCATACCTATTGGCCATTCATAAGTCTTCTTTGGAAAAATGTCTATTCAGGTCTCGATATCAACATAATGCTGGCCTCATAAAGTGAATTTGGAAGTCTTCCCTTCTCTTCAATATTGTCGAAAGAGTTTAAGTAAGATTGGCATTAATTCTTCTTTAAATGTTTGGTATAATTCACCAGTGAATTAATCTGGTCCTGGACTTTTCTTTGTTGAGAGGTTTTTGATTACTGACTCAAAGTCTTTACTTATTTTTTGACTATTCAGATTTTCTTTTTTAAATCAGATAATCTGTTTTACTATAATTCTTATATGTTTGGGATATTAACCCCTTATCACATATATAGTTTACAAATATTTTCTCCCATTTTATATGTTGCCTTTTCACTTTGTTGATTATTTCCTTTTCTGTGCAGAAGCTTTTTAGTTTATTTAGAAAATCTGTTTATTTATTTTTGCTTTTGTCACTTGTGCTTTTGATGTCATATCCAAGAAACCATTGCCAAGACCAATATCAAGAAGTTGTTTTTCTATGTCTTCTATATGAATTTTACAGTTTCAGGTCTTACATTTAAGTTTTTAATCTATTTCAAGTTAATTTCTGTGAGTGGTATAAAACAGAGGTGTAATTTTATTCTTTTCTATCTGGGTATCCAGTTTTCCCAGCATCAGTTATTAAAGAGACTATACTTTTGCCATTCTGTGTTCTTGACTACCTTGTCAAGTATTGGTTGACTTTGTATGCATGGGTTTATTTCTGGACTTCTCAATTCTGTTCTATTGGTCTGTGTGTCTGTTGCTGTGCCAGTACCATACTGTTTTGATTACTATAGCTTTGTAATGTAGTTTGAAATCAGTAAGTGTGATGTCAGTAAGTGTGAAGCAAAAAAGAAAAAATGGCATTGGCTATTTGGGATATTTTGTATTTCCATATGAATGTTAGGATTGTTTTCTCATTTTATGTGAAAAATGTCCTTGAAATTGTGATAGGGATTACATTGAATGTGTAGATTGTTTTAGGTATTTGGGCATTTTAACAATATTAATTCTTTTGATTCATAGGTATGGAATACCTTTACATTTATTTGTGTCTTAAATCATTTTCCCATCAATGCTTTGCAGTTTTCATCTACAGATGTTTCGCTGCCTTGGTTAAATATATTCCTAAGTATTTTATTATTTTTGATGCTACTATAAATGTATAGTTTTCTTTATTTCATTTTCAGATATTCATTGCTAGTGAATAGAAATGCACCTGATTTTTTTTTTTTTTTTTTTTGAGACGGAGTCTCGCTCCGTCGCCCAGGCTGGAGTGCAGTGGCCGGATCTCAGCTCACTGCAAGCTCTGCCTCCTAGGTTCATGCCATTCTCCTGCTCAGCCTCCCGAGTAGCTGGGACTACAGGCACCCGCCACCTTGCCTGGCTACTTTTTTTTTTTTTTTTTAGTAGAGACGGGGTTTCACCATGTTAGCCAGGATGGTCTTGATCTCCTGACCTCGTGATCCGCCCGTCTTGGCCTCCCTAAGTGCTGGGATTACAGGCTTGAGCCACCGTGCCCGGCCAAAATGCACCTGATTTTTGTATGTTGGTTTTGAATTCTGCAGCTTCAATGAATTTATTAGTTTTAACATTTTTTTGTTGGAGTCTGTAAGGTTTTTAATAAGATTATATCATCTACAAATAGAGACAGTCATAATTCGTCTTTTCTGATTTGAATGCCTTTTATTTCTTTGTCTTGTTTAATTGCTTTGTTTAGGACTTCTAGTTCCATGTTGCATAGAAGTGGTGAGTAGGGGCATCTTTGTCTTGTAGGGCATCTTGTCTTGACCTTAGAGGAAAAGCCTTCAGCTTTTTACCATTAAGTATGATGACAGCTATGGGCTTGTCATATATGGCCTTTATTGTGTTGGAGTACATTCCTCCTGTACTCAAATTGTTGACTTTTTTTTTTAATCATGAAAGGGTGGTTAATTTTTTCAAATGCTTTTTCTGCGTATATTCAGATGATCATATGATTTTATCCTTCATTTTGTTAATGTGATATATCAGATTTATTGATTTCCATATATTGAACCATCCTTGAATTCCAGATGTAAATCCCGCCATCCTTCTAAACTGCTGTTGAATTTGCTAGTAATTTGTTGAAATTTTTTATATCTATTTTCATCAAGGATATTTGCCTTTAATTTTTATTTCTTGTAGTGTTCCTATCTAGCTTTTGTATCAGGGTAATGCTGGCCTCATAAAATGAATTTGGAAGTGTTCCCTTCTCTTCAATTTGTTTGGAAGAGTTTAAGTAAGATTGACATTAATTCTTCTTTAAATGTTTGGTAGAATTCACCAATGAAGTAATCTGGTTGTGGACTTTTCTTTATTGGGAGGTTTTTTGACTGCTGATTCAATCTCTTTACTCATTACTAGTCTATTCAGATATTCTGTTTCTTCATGATTCAGTCATGTTAGATTGTATGCTTCTAGCAGTTTATTCATTTTTTTATGTTATCCAATTTGTTCATTATAATTGTTCATAGTAGT
>NC_045453.1:46094407-46129002 GCF_002776525.5 Piliocolobus tephrosceles | reverse complement strand
TGAGAGATTTCTTGAGAGGTTAGAGATTTCTGTCCTAATTTTTTATTACTTTTTCTTCTACTAATTTGTGCTTTAGTTCCTTTGTTAGCTCCTTAAAGTGTAAAGTTAGGTTATTTGATATCTTTTTTCTTAATGTAGGCATTGATAACTATAAGTTTTCTTCTTGGAACTGCTTTTGCTGCATCCTGTAAGTTTTGGTATATTGTGTTTCTATTTTTGTTTGTCTCAAGATTCTTTTAATTTTATGATTTCTTTTTTGACCTATTGGTTGTTCAGGACTGTGTTATTTAATTTCCATATATTTGTGAATTTTCTAATATTCTTCCTGTTATTGTTTTTTAGTTTATACGTTTGTGATGAGAAAAGTCATTTGACATGATTTCAATGAACTTAAGATTTGTTTTATGGCCTAACATATGATCTATCCTAGGGAATGTTCTGTGTGTATCTGAAAAGAATATGTATTTTGCTGCTATTGAATGGAATGTTAGGTGTCTGTTGGGTTCATTCACTCTATAGTGTTGTTCAAATCTGTTGTTTCTTTATTGATTTTCTTTCTGGGTAATCTATCCATCACTGAGAGTGGAGTTTTAAAGTCCCCTACTATTATTTTATTGCTGTTTAATTTTTTTATGTTATCCAATTTGTTCATTATAATTGTTCATAGTAGTCTCTTTGATCCTTTGTATTTCTTTGGTATCACTTGTGACATCACGTTTCATTTTTGTTTTATTTATTTGAGTCATCTTTTTTCTTTAGTCAGCTAAAAGTTTGTAAATGTTTTTAATTTTTTAAAAAAACTCATTTTTATTCATCTTTTTTTATTGTTTTTCTATTCTCTATTTCATTAGAGATGAGAGATTTCTTGAGAGGTTAGAGATTTCTGTCCTAATTTTTTATTTCTCCTTTCAGTTCTATTAGTATTTGCTTTATATATTTAGATGTTCTGATGTTTGGTGCATGAATACATACAATTGTGTATCTTCTTGATAAATTGATTCCTTTATTATTACAATGACCTTTTCTAGTCTCCTGTGACTATTTTTTAGGTAAAGTCTATTTTGTCTAGTATAAGTTTAGCCACCCTTGCTCTCTTTTGGCAGCCCAAGCTTTCAATAAAAGCTAGAATGGTGAAGTGGGGTTATTAAAATAGAAGTGACGGGTGAAAACCCAGGGTTAGAGTGGGAGCATGCATGGCCTTTCTGGCCATGCCAAGGAGTGTGGAGACTCACTGCCAACTAGAATCAGACAAATGATTTGATTCATCATTGATTCCTGTGTTTTCCATGTCATTTTACAGACTGAAGTCAATAAGAACCCAAAATTATTACGGTTATTGAACTCTGCCAGCATTTGGTATAGAATTCATGTGGGATTATATGAAATAAGTAAAGTTTTCTTAGAACATGCAAAACGTAGGACATTTACTACCTGGCCCTTTATAGAAAAATACTGCTGAGCCCCAGTCTGTTTATATAAAACTCAGTGTTACCCTGAATGTGAACTCCCTCATTTCATACAACAACTCTCAAATTATGAATCTTTGTCAACACACATAGACATACATGCATACACTTGAGATGTTTCCATGGAAACATGGATTTATTCTCACAATGCCATACCCTTCTGTAAGCATAGTCTTTGCTGTGTTTGCATCCCTCCCCAACCTGATAGATTGGAAGAAAATGGTGACCTCTGATGTCAGCTTCCTTTAAAGGGGCCCCAAAGCAGCATGTCTTGGGCCTCAAGTATTTCAGGCCAGAAGTGGAATGGAGTAATCCCTACAATCCTATACTCAGAAGCCTACTCCCTTACTTTGACTTGGCTTTATCTGGTCAGTCTCATTTTGTTTGGCTCTTTCAATCTTAGAATAAAAGTTTAAGTGTCCTTTAAGTACAGTTTTTTTTTGCTACTGTACATACACTACTTAAAGTAGGGAGGGTTCTACCTACCTTCCCATGAACTGATCTTTGCCTTCTTAGGGTACTACAAGTCAGACTTGAATTATGACTGTGAACTAAAGATCCTAATCATAAACATTCAGACAGAAAGACCATTTCAGTGACAGAAGTAACAAGTGCAAGTCTAATCTATAATGTATGTGGAGTAGATAGTGATTGTAATAATAAGGATGTTTATGTATACATTTTTTGTAAAAACCAAAATATTGTCAACCCAAAATATAATTTGTACATTTATACTGTGGTTGGAATAGAGGCTCAATATTTAAATAAAAGACTTTATTTTAGTAAGCGAAAAGCCACAAACTATTATGTCATAAGTTTTGGATGACATACATACTGCATTTGGATTAGAGTTAACCACTTCACATCAGGTGCAAGAACTTCCAGATCCCACTGATTGTGCAAAAGATATATCCATTTTGATATGGATTCAAATGTAAGTGCTACTTTTCTCCCTGCTTCAGAAGGAAACTCAATTTCTTTTCATTACTCTTTATACATCAGGTGCCTTCATTTCAGCACAGTATGTAAAAAGCAGGTGATATAAGGAGTACTTTGAATGTTAATTATTTTTTTCATTTATTTCACCATGAGGATTTACCTTTCAATGTGTTTTTATAATCAAGATGGAAACAATTAGGGAACTTGCTGTTTGAATGTTTCACTACATTTATTTTATGACATCTGCTGCAATGACTAAGAAAAAAGAGAAAAAGAGAGGCAAGCATTTGAACAATAGCAAGGGGTTTGGATTGATTGTATGTGATTGCTTTATTTCACTGTGAAACTTCGAAGGAAATGTTGTCAAGATGAATCAGTCACGTTTCTAACCAATAATATTATCCCATTGTTCGAATTTAAATTTTTTACACAGAAGCACATGAGTTCATTTTTCAAAGATGTTGTCATAGTTTGTTAACCTTCATTTTTAATTGAACCCAGTTTTTGGAAACTGCAGAGAAATGGGGAAAAAGGGAAAAATAGATATTTCTTCTGAAAGAAAAATTTCAAAGGAGAATTTTTTTTTTCCATTTGTCATATTTAGTTTGTTCCTCAAACTTTAAACATAATTTACTTCATCTGTTCTTTTGTTTCATAAACCTACAAACACAGTTCATAAAGTAAAAATATTCAGGATTAAGAGGTTCATGGTTCATAATGTATTAAGATATGGTCATATAATTTCAATGTAAGGGAGTACTTTTCAAAATTAATATAACCAATATTTTACACTTTGTTACATTACCCTTATTTTTCCTATTAACAAATTATTATAGAAAACCTTATGCAATCAGAAAGCAAAACTTGCATAACATCTAGTAATTAGATAGGATAAATATTAGACAAGATAAATATAATTATATAATATAATGTGTCTGTATGTATATATGTGTGTGTATACATAAATATGTATATTTCATATCTCCAAAGTCTACCTCTTTAAGAGATACTCTGTAAGTAGATCTCAAAAAGTTATTTGTGACAATGCAGGAACATATCCAGAAGGTATCTTACTATTTTATCACCTATAATGAGGAGTAAAAATTTTAGTCCAGTCACCAAATAAAATGTGGGCTTGAAGGGAACATTAAGGGTTACTGTTTTTAATTGCCTGGAGTAGACAGAACAATGGTCCCCCAAAGGTGTGCTTGTCCTAATCCCAGGAACCTGTCCATGTGTTACATTACACAGGAAAAGAGACAACGCTGATGTAATTAAGTTAGGGAACTTGAGAAGAGAAGAATATCCTGGAGTGTCCAGGTGAGCCCAGTGTAATCACAAGTATGCCTATAAGCAAATAGGGAAGCAGGAGAGTCAGTGACAGGGAAGGAGATGCGTTGGTAGAGGCGGAGGAGAGACAACAAGAGCGCGATGGAGATTGGAAGATGCTATGCTGCTCGCTTTGAAGATTGTGGAAGGAGGCGATGAAACAAGGAATACAGGTGGCCTGTAGAAACCGTAGTAGGTAATCAAACAGATTCTTCCCTGAGCCTCAAGAAGGAACATAGCTCAGCTGACACCTTGATGCTAGCCTCATGAGAAGACCCATTTCAGACGTCTGGCCTCCAGAACGGTAAGAAAATCAGTCTGCTTTATGTGAAGCCACTAAGTCTGTGGTAAATTACTGTAGCAAGTAGAAACTAGTACATTACCTCTACCACTATTCTAGTATTTTGCACCCCAATTTAGAATATTTCTTTTGAAAATCTTAGACTTTCTGTCTTATTTTGGTTGGTGATGAGGCAAAGATGATTGACAGAGGGGTAGGCAAACAGAATACCCTCCTTCTGAGTATCCTCAGTTGCACTTTCAATGATGTTTATTAATTTTAAAAAATCCAGCATGAATATGTACAAGACACTGGACTCGGGGCTGGGGCACAAACAAACACAAAATAGAAAGAACAAAAACAAAAGCAATCTCAACCCTCGAGGGGAAGCTAAGCCCTCAGTAGTGAAAACAGATTCATCTGGATGGAAGTTCTTAAAATGTGTTCCTTGGACCAGTAGCTTCAGCATCATCTAGGAACTTGCTAAAAGTACAACTTCCTGAGCTCCCCTTCAAGTATATTTCTTATACAATAATTGCTGTGGTTTGGTCTCTCTATTAGAATATTAGGACTTTATGAAAGTTTGAATCGTGTGTGTGTGTGTGTGTGTGTGTGTGTGCATCTCTTGTGTTATATGCAGGAATTCACATTTATATATCCTAGAGACAAGACAGTGAAAACAATGGAAAGCAAAGAAGCAGAGTTTGGAGGCTCATGGTCCAGACCTTCCTGGCAACAGGCTGCCTAATACTGCTTGGTCTGCCAGTAACCCTGGCTCCTCCAGGTGTAGCCCAAAGTGAGGGCAGAGGCTTTCCAAGTTGAATGTGCATGAAATCACCTGAAGCCTTGTTAAAGCATGGCTTTCAGTGCCCTATCCCTCAAGTTTCTGGTTCAGTAAATCTGGAGATGGCAGGCAAAATTTTGCTTTTTTTTTGAGACAGAGTCTCACTCTGTTGCCCAGGTTGGAGTGCAGTGGCGTGATCTCGGCTCACTGCAAACTCCACCTCCTGGGTTCAAGTGGTTCTCCTGCCTCAGCCTCCTGGGTAGCTGGTATTACAGGCGAGCACCACCACGCCCAGCTAATTTTTGTATTTTTAGTAGAGGCGGGGTTTCACCATGTTGACCAGGCTGGTCCTGAACGCCTGACCTCATGATCTGCCCACCTCGGCCTCCAAAAGTGCTGGGATTGCGGGCTTGAGCCACTGTGCCCGGCCAAAATTTTGCATTTTTAATGAGTTCCCAGGTGATGGTGGTACTGCTGGTCCAAGGACCACAGCTTGAGAACCACTGGCAAAGCCCTCATTATCCAAACCAGCTGGCTCACAACTGCCACTGTGGGAGAAGATGCTCCTTTAGCATCAGGACCCCCAGTACCTGCAGCTGAGACACAGGGCATTAGGGTAACTGTGGTAAGGATGGGGACCTCTTCCAGACTCCAACCCACAGTGTATCAGAGATCAGCCACTGATAAGCCTCTCTTCCCACACATGCCTTCTTTGTGCTCACTGCACAACACATTTCTCCCACAGGGGCAGGTGATACGGACAAGGAAACACAGAGACTGCATGCCTAGGTTAGAAGAATACAGAACCAAGGACTGTGTTTGTTTATTGGAAAGCAGCCCTGGGGTACTCAAAGTGCATTCTGAGCAGCATATATTGGAGTTGTGTATACAAAATCATGTATAGTACTAAAGAGTCCTTGTTATGCCAGGGCCACGACTACTCCAAATGTCATGCTCAGGGTGAGGTTCCAGCCCCACCTGAGGTCCGATGGGAGTGGGTGGATGGGCAGATGGCTGAAAGAACACGCAGGGGGCTGTAGGCAGGTGAAAAGTAATTGTATTTAGCAGCTCTCTTATCAGCAGCTCTCTCACACTAGCTCTTTTATACTCTCTGCATTTATCTCGGCTGTTTGCTCCGGCTCCGCAGCCCCTGTCAGCAGCCAACTCCCACACACAGCTGCACGGCCGGCCTGCAAGATCAGCTCTCCCTTAACAGTGTTAGCAGCTTAACTCGTTCTCTCTCTGGGTAGGAGTGCAAGCCATGGCTCCCTTCTCTCCGTCTTGCAGTAAGTACTCTCTCTGTTTCTCTGGGGCCCAGTGCAAGAACGCCTGTCCATCATCAGCAGGGCAGTTATACTTTTTAGGGACAATAGTGACTCAGAGCCAAGTATGAACTTAAACAGTTTATGTAACAAGTGGAGTATACACCTGCGCCCTAAACTCACTCAGTCATGCAGGCCTGGATGTCCGCCTCGGCCTATTCTTGAGCAAAGCACATCCATATACCTCACAGTCGTTCTTTCCTCATTTTAATGAACAGGATATAAGGGGGGAAAATGAAGATACAAATTTCCCCATCATTTTCGTAGTTTTACTCATCTTCAGTCATAGAAACGAGGAGTCATGTGAAAGAAGATGGCCTTCTCTCCACAAAGGTTGAAAAAAGAGTGGAAATAGGATCGGGGGCATAACTCTTGCTCAATCGCAGGAGTTCCCCCGCACAAAGTAAAAATTAACTCTGCTTTAGCAGCCCTATCTGATTTAAATCAGTTTGTCCTCCAAAATCCAACGTTTTCTCAGCGGAATTTGAGGGGCTTATTTTAATAAGAAAAGAAAAAAGGAGAAGCTGAACAGGGCCTTTAGAGCAACACACATAAGCTGTTTGCCATATTGAATCAACACCTGGGGCATTGATCTGAAAGCTAAATGCAGGCTGTTACCTGGATTGCCAAGTATAACAGAAGCAACTGGCTTACCAACATCAGAGACAGCGCACTTCACCGGGGCTCCATCTGCAGTTGCCTTTGAGGACCAGAGATAATCAGAAAAAAAGTGCAGAGGTTGTTCTGAAACCTAATTCCAACTTAGGAGCATTTATTTCTGCTTTCCATAAACTACCTGTGATTTCTAATCAAAAATGCTTTTCTAAACCCAGCTGACCTAATTCTCCTTTTCTCCCTCACAACGTGTCTTCTTTTTGTGGCTGATCTTTGGCTCTGCTTATTCACCAAGCACAGTTGTTGTTGCCTAGCTCTCTAAGCTTGTGTCCTGCCTTTCCCAACATTCCAAGGAGTAATGATCTCATTGACCCAGTAATTAAAGAAATCCTGTACCTTTCCACTCTGGCTAGCTGCCCTCTTCCTTTTCCCCCATTGTTCTCTCAGTAACACCACCAGCAGATGGTTTGAGATTTTCACCCTTTCAAAAGCTTTATGTTTTTCCCATCTCATCAAGCATATCTCAGCCAAGTGTAATTAGCTTAAGGCTTTTGAGTCCTTAAGGGAGATAAGTTAAAGACCTGAGCAATTTCAATGAAGAGCTTGAAAAGCGAATCCTGGAAGGCTAAGGGTAACCACAGGAGAGCCACTATTATTTAGAAGCAAAGACCCTCTCCTCAGCCCATCCCTCCTTCTTTAGGCACTTTAAATTCTCAGAATATTCATAAGGCCTCCAGGGCTTTGGGACTCTATTTGGACCATTCTTGAGTAGGTGGGATATTTAAGCTCTCACTCCTTAGCGGGTCAGTTGGTTCCTTTTAATTGATTTCAATCAAGGGGCCATTTTTGGGTAGCCTTAAATTACTCTCAAATGGCCAACAGTTTGTTTGCTAAGTCTCTTAGCCTTTTCATTCCTTTCTTTATCCTTTGGTTGTTGGAAGCTAGCTGGCCAGCTTTCTTTGTAGTTCAAGCAGTTCATATGAAGTCTAAATTAATTAACTGCAATACAGAGTTGCATCCCACCTTTGAGTGATGGTGAACCCCCTTGATTCCTGAATAGCCATATGTATTGCAGTAGTTGATCCCACAGCCCAAGCCCTTTTTCCCCATACTTGGGAAAAAGCAAGTTGTTTTGAGACCAAATTAAACTCTATTTTTATTGAAATGAAGTGGAGTAGTGCTTAAGTGTGTGAAGCAGATTGTTGGTGGGATGTTAAGAGAGGGGCCCAGGCTCTCCCTGGAATTGTGTGATGTGTATTTTCCCCGTGCTTTCAAGTGGGAGGCTCGGAGGCTCAGGTGTTGGGTAACAGGATGATTAAGTGTGTTCTCAGGTCTAGTTTCTCATTACTAAGACTTGGGTAAAAGGTGAATTACTTTTGTAAATCTACTACCATCTTTTTCAAATAAAAGGAACCAATGCCATCATTTGATTAGAATGACCTATTTTTGTCTCAAGTACACTAATCAGCTTCTCTTTGAACAGTGATGCCTAGGTATGGAGATATGCCCATATTAAAGATTATACATCTACTGTACCATTAGAGGACATTACAATCACAACTTAGAGGAAAATTACTTGTAAAACATGGGACGTGTGTTCTGAGCAGTGGTATGACATGGAATTGGCTTGCGAAGCAGATTCCAAATACTTATGAATTAATTTATTGCTGTCTGAAAAATATGACATAATGTTTGAAGTACAAATTGGCTTACAAAAATATATAAGCAGGGTGAACATTTTCTGTAGGTAACACAGAAATGTAGCTGCATTTTATAAATGTTTGTTTTGCATAGGAGAATGATCAATTACAGTAGAGTTTCACTATTATTGCTTTGAATACAGTAGGCCTAAAGAAACTGGGATATCCCAGTCAACGAGGCAGTTCTGAACCACAGAAATCAGTTGCATTGGTGCAGAATAGGAAAGACTTAGAAGAAAAGAAACTGCTGACAACACCTTCACTTTGTAACAACATACAGTGAGGCAAAGGACTATTAGCAAACCTGATACCACAGTGTCCAGAAAATGTGCAGAGCTCATCTTCTAGAAGGCTTCTTATATAACACTTTCACCACTGCCATAGTGCCAGGGGCAGGAAAACTTTTGTTTAATCCATTTTTCAAATAACTGATGCTTAAAAGATTTTTAGGCACAGTCAAAATAATATTTAAAAAATTTTCAAAACAATGGTATCTACTTTTCTTCAAACTGAAGTTGCAGGAATTAAGCATATGAGGAGTAAAATACACCTGACCAGGGTCATATGTTCAGTAGGTGGAGCAAGGCCCTGACATTTGTTATCTAACTTGTGACCCAGCATTCTTTCCACCCTACCTGTTTCCCCTGTGAGCTGCTCTGAGGGGCTATGGCTAACAGAGTATGACACTCGAGAGGTTAGGTACCGAATTGTAACTTGCCATTTTAACTTAAAATCACCCAACTTTCTATACATTTCACAGTTGGAACCTGGAGGTGACCTAGTTCAACCTCCCACTGTGATGCACAAAGCCTTAATGATTTCCTTCCCAGCTGCTGCTGTGGCCTCTGTCAAGGGACAGGCATGATGGGGAGCTCACTACCTTTCACAGGAGTTCTTTTATCCTCAAAGAGTGAGTGTTTTCAAATGAACTTGATTTTCCTGACGTTTCTGCTGACTCATCCCAGCTTTGCTCTGCAGAGGGAACTGAAATGAACCTGGCCTGTATGGCAAGAGTCTCCTAAGTCTTTGAAGGCAAAGCCTTCATATAGCGCCCCCTATACTGTCTTCTGGTTAGTTGTTTAAATTATCTCAGCTATTCCAAACGTCTCTCATATTACATGGTTTCCAAACCTTTCATCATTTGACTATGTACTTCTAAGCAAGTCAGATTTGCCAACTTCTCTCTCAAACCGTGGATATAGATTGCACACAGTGATCCAGACCTTCATTTGTCTGATTCAAGGCTGAAGATTTATTTTTAATAGAAATTGCTTCAGCCCCTGGCAACTCAGTACATGAACTTGTCCCTGGGTGAGGTGAAGAAGTATCCTGGCAGTGAGGCTAACAGCCAGCCCAATTCTGAAGCCAGACTCTCTTAGTTTGCAGACAGGTTGTTCTCCAATGAGCCGTGAATGAGTTGTTTAATTTGGTTTCCGCATCTGTAAATGGGGATCATAATAGCACCTACCTCAGCAGGTTGTTTATAGGGATGATATGATTTAACATGCGTAAAGTTCTGGCAGTAGCGCCAGGCATATAGTAAACTCTCAATCAATATTAATTATTGTGATTATCATTGTTCTGAGTAAAAGGCTATACTCCAAACCAAGGGAAAACCTCTCATTTGTTTGTGATGAACAGTGAGAAACCTAAGAACTACAGGAACATAGGATCAAATGTTACCTTCTGCCATAGAATTATTTTGCTGATTTCCTCCCTTAGTCTAGCACAGTATGGAACCATGAGAGACATCCAAGTTACTTTCATCATCTAGGTGTGCCCAAGCTAGAAATCCAGTAGTTTTCCTGTTGCTGCCAACATCTTTGATCGTAAGAGACCTCATTGAAGAGATGCTGCTGACCAAGAAAAATTCTCTCCAGCCCTTGGTGTCTGGCAGATGTGCTGTGTCATGAGAGTGCATCTGTCAGAGCTGGCTCTGTCCCCATGCAGAAGTGACAGGGCCATGCAAAACACCCTGAAATCTGGCAAAAATGAACCTGCTAACTTAGGGAAGAAAACCTGAATGGAAGTGGATCGATGTGCAATGACTGCCTTTATTCCTAGTCAGGCACCAAAGAGTAAATGCTACAGTGTGTACCATAGGACGGTGACAGTCACAGTTGACATTTGTATAGAAGCCTGACAAAACAGGGACACAGGAGCATGGAAACAGCTACCCCTCAGCCTAAGGATTTAAAGCTTCAAGATTTATCATCATTTTTATCCCCTTACTCATGTTCCCTGTCCTGGGGTTTTCTTTTTACTAGAACGTCTTCCAATTGTTGCTATTGAGATCAAAGCATAAGAGGGGCCGGGAGCAGTGGCTCACACCTGAAATCCCAGCACTTTGGGAGGCTGAGGCGGGCAGATCACCTGAGGTCAGGAGTTTGAGACCAGCATGTCCAACATGGTGAAACCCCGTCTCTACTAAAAATACAAAAATTAGCCAAGCGTGGTGGCGGGCGCCTGTAATCCCAGCTACTCAGGAGGCTGAGGCAGGAGAATCACTTGAACCTGGGAGGCGGAGGTTGCAGTGAACTGAGATCTTGCCACTGCACTCCAGCCTGGGTGATAAGAGCAAGACTCTGTCTCAAAAAAAAAAAAAAAAAAAAAAATCATAAAAGCATACTATGGAGCAGGAGACAGAAACACCACCCCCTGCCTTGCTCTGTAACATTCTTTCTGCTGCCCATCCTATTGAAAAACTCAACATCCCCAAAGGAGCCACATTCTCAGAGAGAAGCAGTGGACTGAGGAAAAACAGAAATTTAGATTCTGGCAAATCAGTAACTAGAAGAAATTGCTGGGAGAGACAGTGGCATCTCTTTGTAATCCTTGCAGGTCATTCCTGGTGTGCTCAACCTTAGATGATAATGGCAGAAGTCCAATTTTTCTCTTACTGTACTTGATTTTAAATGCCAGGGTGAGGGTCTTGCTTCATCTAAGCTTCATTATAATTAAAGTCTTAATCATTTAATTTACTATGAAAATCACATCTTAGAATAAGAGAAGAGAAAGGAGCGAGAGAGCATGTGAGTGAGTGAGCCAGTTGGGCTAGTGGCACATGTCCTGGTGCATGTGGGTCACCTGTACAGTACCACACAGCCTAATTGCAGAAGTGACCTTCAAAGGCCCTTGGCTGCAGGGCTCCCAAAGGACCAGCATCTTGTGACATTTTGCTCCGTGTACAAAATCCCACAGGCGCTCGCTCATCTCTTATCTCTGCATATGCCGCTGATCACAGCCACAGAAACCAGGGGACAGAGTATAAAAGAATAGTACTTTGTCTTCTTACCATTTTATCTTATTGTCCCTCTAGAATTTACATTTTGTGCCAGGCATATTGTAACAATAAAGCCAGTTCTAAGAATAGGAAAAAAAAAAAAGAACACTATGATACCACAACCTTATTACATCAAACCGCTTTGGGCTTTATCCTCTTTAAAGTGTGCTCAGGTGTTCAGCCACGAGGTTTCTGATGGCCCTCATAAGACCTCCAAGATGTGGTGTGCTGATTCTGGCTTCCAGTCTTTGGGATCCTTCAGAGCTTAGAGTCTGTTTGGGAGACAGTATCCCCTCCATCCCTTCAGGGGAAGGATTTAGAAGCCCCTGGCGATCACTTGGCGCCAAGCACATTTCAAGCCCTGTGAGTTTCGATTCTTTAGGATTTGGATTCTGGCAAATCAGTAACTGGAGTACCCTCTCAACACAGCGCATAATCATATATGGTCTATTCCAAACCAAGACCTTTCTCCACAAATGTGGTGTTCTCTTTTTAGAAACCAAGCCAGTGCTTTTCACATGGTGAAAATACATTTCAAACGTGTGACAGGCTGTGAGGAAAGGTTTTCCTGAGCAGACTAAATGTACAACACTTGGGACAGAATATCTTTTCTCAAAAGGATGACTTGAGTCAACCCATGCTGAGACTGTGTTGATGATGCAGGGATGTTGGGTGTCATAGCTGGCTTTGTGAGCTGGGAATCTGAAGAAGCATGTACTAATCAAGTTTCTGGCAGTCCTCTCCCTGTTGAACAACGAAATGGTGAGACCAAATGTTGACCATGCGGCCCTTCTTTGTTAAAGCTGTCAGCACTCACTGATGGGATAAAATGGCACCAGCTGCCCATGGTCGGAGTCTATGAGGCCAAAACAAAGCCACTGTTCTAGAACGAGCCAATTAACCACACCGTTTGGCTGAAACTGGCTTCTGCCTGACATCTCTGAGGTAGATGCAAAGTCTCAGTTGTCCAGAGTGGAACCGGTGGTAAAAATGTTAGGCTCCAGTGGTTCTGAGTGGTGCAAATTGTTCTAAGGTGCAGAGGGTCAGCCCAAGCCCTGCCAGGAGCAGATGCTAAGATGGGATTTATTTGGGGGAATGCAAGGAGTTTATTAAAGGAAATGCGTGTGTGAGAGGAAAGAAAGAGGGTGCTGGAGTCCACTGGGAGAGCCATCAGCCCCAGCTCAAGCGCAAGCCCAAGTGAAGGAGGCAGGGAAGGCAGCTTGTGAGGTGTGCAGTGTAGGGAAGTTTTGGCAAAGCACCCAGATGCCCTTGAGGCTCAGCCAAGAACAGCCCTGTCTTAGTATCCCTGCTGTGATCAGTCCTTGACTGGGAACTGCCTCTCAGGGGCTCTGGCCTTGGAGCAAATGCAGTGATGGATTCCAGAGGATGGATTCTTGCACTTGCCAGCTCCACATCTCACAACTCCAGGGGGCACAGCTTATTATCAGTGATACCTCCAGTGATGTGCCTTGCATGGCCTGCACAGTTCCACATGATGCTCCTGCTTAGGGTCACTTGCTCCCCACCATGGTGACTGCCCAGGCAGACCCACCAGTCAGCATCATCAGCTACTTTCCATGTTCCCCATTCAGGGAGTGTGGGAACACGAAGAGATTCCGGGAGCCAGGCCTAATGGTGCTGAGACACCAGCTTCTCTGAGCCTATTGGCAGCGGGGGAGGAGCCACTCTCCTAGGACACATGTTCCAAATCCCAAACAAGAAGTGGGTGCAAAGCCCCTGCTCAGTTTTTGGTTTCCCCCCACCTTGCCCCACTCATCTACAGGCCTCCTTCCTCTGGTCTTTGGCCTTTGCCCCACATTAGAAAGGACACACCATGGTGTAGACTTTCCATTTACTTTTACTTTCTGAATAGAGCTGCTTCTGCATTGGTGGTTCTCAGCTTTGACTGTAAATGGGGATTACCTGGGAGCTTCCAAAATTCCACTTAGACCATACTCCAGACCAATGAAGTCTGACATTTTGGGGATGGGAAGCAGGCATCAGTATTTTTAAAATCTCCCTAAGTGGCTCCAATGTGTAGCCAAGATTGAGAAATCCTCCTCTACAGTCCTCTTGTTTCTCAGGACGATGTTGGCCTTTCCCACTTCTCAATGACTACAATGATAATTAGTTGCTTAGGAAATGTGATGTGTAGTATAGAAGAACGAAGCCTGAGCAGGATAATATTTCTAATATATTATCTGGTTACAGTTTTTATCATACAAATGCTTAGTTTTAACATTTAGGATAAGTTATTTTGGTTTACTATGGTTACAGAGCAGAATGTAAATGTTACCATTCCTGACCATGTGAGAGTGCATGTGTGATGGAAGGCAGGAAGTGTAACAAGAGAAGGAAAGCTAGAGGGAAAGTGTGCAGAACCTGTTCCTCTAGGAGCATTAATTAAAAATTTACAGATAACCAATAGAAGAGCTAGAAAGTTGACTGGGCGTGGTGACTCATGCCTATAATTCCAGCACTTTGGGAGGCTGAGGCAGGTGGATCACGAGGTCAAGAGATCGAGACCATCCTGGCCAACATGGTGAAACCCCATCTCTACTAAAAATACAAAAATTAGCTGGGCATGGCGGCATGTGTCTGTAGTCCCAGCTACTGGGAGGCTGAGGCAAGAGAATCGCTTGAACCCGGGAGGCAGAAGTTGCAGTGAGCCAGGATCGTACCACTGTACTCCAGCCTGGTGACAGAGCAAGACTCCATCTCAAAAAAAAAAAAAAAAAGAGAGAGAGAGAGCGCTAGAAAATTATGTTAGTTATCAAAATCTACGAAGAGAAGAGGGTGGCATGAGAAATATATATCACCATTGGTCATTGCAAGAGTCAACATCTATCACCTAAGGCAGATGGAACAAAAATAGCAACCCAATTCCATGTGGTATAAATGTAAGAGAATGAAGAACCTAAAATAGAAATTGTAAAGACTGATTCGTAGGGGTAGACCTGGGATAGGGAAGACATCTGTACTTTATCTTGTACATGTATCTAATAGAAATAACAAATTAAAAAATAGATTGGAGATTCTATACCGCAGTGCATATGAAGGGATAGTTTGGGTGAACATCTCCGGTCAGGGCCATTTTGTCTACAACAACTGCTGAATGTGAGAATGCTGCACCCTGGGCCCTTGCCTGCAGCAGTGTTAAATGACCAGGTGACAGTGCTCTGACTCTCCTTGGCCACATTCTTCCATTTTAGTAAGTAAATGGCCTACCACAGTGTTGCTATATTTACTGTCTTTTAAATGTTTTATCATACCCAGGAGAGAGATAGAGAAAGTAACATTTATGGAGAATACACAGAATGGCATTGCAATTTACCACCTTGCAGATTCCTCTGACCATAACTGTAAGTAACGGCATTCTATTAGTGCCAGAAGGCTTAGCAGATGGTTTTGGTCTATGCGCCACATGCCTTTAGGTGTTCTGAGAATATCGGTTGAGATAGACCCTGTGTAAATAGAGCACTGTGTTGAATAGGGGAGCTGTGATGTCCCCTCCTGGCTATATCTACCATCAGCTGGTTCCACATTTTTAACTGTGACATTTAACTTCTGTAGGATCTGCAAAATGAAGGGATCCACTGACTCAAATTAACATCCAGCCTTAATACTTTGCACATCAAGGGTTTCTTTTAGAATAGAAAGTGTCAGTGTTGGACTCTGGTCTTTGCTAAATTTTTTCCTATCACCTCTATTCAGCTTTAAAATATAGGTCTGCCTGTTATGCAAGTGAGCAACATGCCTTGTCTTCAAATAGACTAGATGAAAATTCCAGTTCTATCACTTTTTGGCTGGATGAACTTGGACATGTTACTTAACTTCTTCAAGCCTCAGCTTCTCACCTACAAAATTGGGATTGGGTGTTTACTATTGTTATGAGGATTTGAAATTCCAGTATATATTCTCTGGTTCTAAAAGATTCCCGATAAATAGCAATTTTTGTTACACTAAGGAAGAAGTTAGAAGAATACCATGCTCCCAAGATTGGAAGACTGGTTGTCATAAATCCACAACGAAAAGTCCTGTGTGGATTTGCAGATTACTAGGTCAGATTTTTCCCATTTCCCTCATTTGTAAAGCAACTAGCCTTCTGTTCCACTACAGAGTCTGTGTGCTAGGGAAAACTCTGATCACCATCTGGGTTCAACAGAAGCCAAGAAAAATAACAGGACAACAAATTAAATATCCATGGGCCATGTCCTCTTCCCGTCCCTGGCTCCCCAGCCTAAGCATCTGCTGTGGTTTCAATACACCTGACCTTCCTTCCATGCATGTCCTTTGGTGAGGGTTCCTGTCAGGGCAAGTATTCCTTTGGCCAAGTAAAGGCCCCACTCTCACCTCCCAAGGTAACTAGTTTTCGTCCTTTGAAGTTCCTTGACTTGTGCACCTTCTCTCTGGGTTGGGGTTAGAGCTCTCTTATAATCCATTAAACCAAGTGCTATATTCTCATCTTCCATTTATAGGAAAATAAAAGGGAGGCAGAAGAGTCAGGAAAGGAAGGCTATATCATAATGGCAAATTTATGTTGCTGTTGGACATCACTTACTCTTCAGTTCCTTTTTTTTTTTTTAATAGAAGCAGTATTTATTCAGTCCTGCAAAAGAGACTTTATTATCTAGCCTAGTGACTGTATATCGTTTGCCCTTAAAGACTAAGAAGGAATCACCTGTCTATACATATAGAAACCTAGTCATTTGTTTTTAATTTAACAATAGTTATAAAGTAACTTACTATTGATTTAATTATTAAAACTAAGCAGACCATTTAAATGCAATTTAAATGCCATGTGTTAAGTATTCACCAAACTGAAACACTATAGCACTCTTCTCAGAAGTAACATCCTGAGTAGATTAATTTTTTTTCCTATTTTTTCCATCCCTTAGAAAATAAAACAACAGTGACCTGGGGAATTGGAGTCCCCATCCAATGGTCATTATTAAACTATCTCACCTAGTCCTGATTCAGAGGTTGCAGCTCTGTTTATCCACTTTAAACAAAAGGAGCTGTCTGTCGAATAGGCTGTCTTACAGAATTTCCCTGGATATGTCAAATGTTTATTTTTCCATGCAAATTTTATAATTGGTTTGTCTTGTTCTACCAAAAAAAGAAATCACAATGGGTATTTTATTGGGATTAATTAAGTTAAATTTAGGCCATCCTTGCAATGAGTCTTTCTTCCCAAAGTAGCCTTTGTTATTAATCTTTCATAGAATTTACATTTTTCATTTATATAAACTTTTAATATTTCTGTTGCGTTTACTGTTGACTATACTTTTTTGTTATTGTTCCTATTGTATAGTTAGTTTTTGATAATTTAATAACATTATCGAAGCTGAGTGCCAGAGCTATTTTGGTCATTCGCTGCTATTTTTAGCTTTTCTTTGGAGAATTGTATGTTAATATTCTTTGTATTTCTAGCAGTTATTCATCTTTTTTTCTTATTGATTTATGAGTTTTTTTAATATATTATGACTTTTTTTATCTTTATTTGGAGGTGTGAGGAAACTTACAGATTATTCTATCCTGCCCATTTGTCCTACGAATCAAGAAACTGAAGTGAGATGACTTTTCCATTGTCACACAGAAACTTAGTGGATAATCAGGACTAAGAATAGGTCTTTTGGGTCCTTATTTTCAGGTTTTTCTCTCAACTACTTGCCTCCTTGTCTACAGTTTTATCTTTTTCCTCTTAAATTGACACTATCAGGTAACTTGATTTGATTAGAAGTAATAGGCTGGGTGCGATGGCTCACGCCTGTAATCCCAGCACTTTGGGAGGTAGATCATGAGGTCGGGAGATCAAGACCATCCTGGCTAACATGGTGAAGCCACATCTCCACTAAAAATACAAAAAAAAAATTAGCCGGGCATGGTGGCAGGCACCTGTAGTCCCAGCTACTCGGGAGGCTGGGGCAGGAGAATGGCATGAACCCGGGAGGTGGAGCTTGCAATGAGCTGAGATTGCACCACTGTACTCCAGCCTGGGCGACAGAGCAAGACTCCGTCTCAAAAAAATAAATAAATAAACAAATAAAAAGAAGTAACAATAAGTTGGTTTTCTACCTCTACAAATGAATCACCAGGAACTGCTAACTCCCAAATCTTGTCAGTGTTGGACTGTAGGCTTTGCTAAATTTTTTCCTATCTCCTCTATTCAACTTTAAAATATAGGTCTGCCTGTTATGCAAGTGAGCAACATGTCATGTCTTCAAATAGACTAGATGAAAATTCCAGTTCTCCTTTGAACTCTAGATTTCTCTAATACATCTCTCCAGTTGGATGTCTCATTGACATTTTCAACTTAACCTTTTCAAAACTGAGGGGTTTTTTGTTTGTTTTTGGTTTACTCTTGTCACCCAGGCTGGAATACAGTGGCACAATCTCGGCTCACTGCAACCTCTGCCTCCCGGGTTCAAGCGATTCTCCTGCCTCAACCTCCCAAGTAGCTGGGATCACAGGTGTCCACTACCATGCCTGGATAATTTTTGTATTTTTGGTAGAGATGGGGTTTCACCATGTTGATCAGACTGGTCTCGAACAAAACTGAGCTTTTAATATCTGCTTCCTCATCTGCAATTCTTAGTCTCCTTCATCTGAGCAATGGCAATTCCATTGTTCTTGATGGTCAGATCCAAAATTTTGAAGTCTTTGACTGTTCCCTTTATCCCAAACATCCAATTCATTATGGAATTCCATTGGCCTATTTTCAAAATATCACCAGATATGTTCACTTATCCCATCTCCTCCAACCTCAACCTAATCAAAACTACCTTTCACATCAATGATTGTCATCACTTTCTATTTGGTTCCCTTGCTTTATCTGTAACTCCTTGATTTTATTGTCTTACCACAGCTGGAGCAAGCCTTTTACAAAATAAGAATATAACAGTCTTAAACCACTGCCCTTTTCCCTCCAAGTTTATTTTATTTTATTTTTCTGATATCAATTTCCTTAATTCACTCATGCCTTTGTTTGTCTTCAAACAGTGTAAGCATACTTTTGCCTCAGAACCTTTGTACTTACTACTACTGCTTTCCCTGAAATGCCAGCCTCCACACATACTCAAATATAAGCACATTGGCTGCAAGGACATTTTCTGCTTTGTGGCTCCTGTATCCTCAAGACCTAGACAATATCTAACACTCAGCAGGTACACAATATATGATTGCAGAATGATTGATTGAACCATACTTACTAGCAATCATTTTTGGTAGGGTTGTAAAGGATATTTTGTGGCATCATGTGGTCTTTGCAAAACTGGTTGAATTTCTAGAACTAAGATGATACTGCTCACTTACTGATTTATTTGCTTTAGAATAAAATTCAAGGCTGGGCGCAGTGGCTCAAGCCTGTAATCCCAGCACTTTGGGAGGCCGAGACGGGCGGATCACGAGGTCAGGAGATCGAGACCATCCTGGCTAACAGTGAAACCCCGTCTCTACTAAAAAATACAAAAAACTAGCCGGGCGAGGTGGCAGGCGCCTGTAGTCCCAGCTACTCGGGAGCTGAGGCAGGAGAATGGCGTAAACCCGGGAGGCGGAGCTTGCAGTGAGCTGAGATCTGGCCACTGCACCCCAGCCTGAGCGACAGAGCGAGACTCTGTCTCAAAAAAAAAAAAAGAATAAAATTCAAATTCCTTGCCTTGTCAGTCTCCCCCCTTTCTCTCCCTCCTTCACCACTGTCCAATCACAATGGTCTCTTTTCACCTCCTTGAATAAGCCAAGCCTCTGAGCCATTCTGCTGGAGGTGTCCCCTAAGGAGAAACATCTGTTTCTGCATCTTCACATAGTTGACTCCTCACTCATGTCTCAGTTTGAAGCTCCCCTACCTAGGGCAGCCCTTCTACAATCACTCAAGCTAAATAATTTCCCCTTCTTTTCTCTCTATCACACCATATCCCTTTATTTTCCTCAGAGTACATATATCAACAGCAAAGAACTCACCTGTCACTTCTACCGCTATATTGCCAGAGGCTCACATTTCTTGACACATAGTGGGTACTTACAAAATACTTGGAGAATGAATGAATGTCATTAGCCTAGCGTCTAAAGATCGTGAGATGCATGCCCCCATGACAGCACCAGCCACATGGTGCTGAAATGATTTATTTGTGAGTCTGTCTCCCACAGAGCATGGAAGAACCTCTGAGACAGATATAATGTTTAATTCATAGTCACTGCCCCACCGTCTCCTACACCTAGTGGCATCTAGTGGCATTCCATAGATGTTTGCTGAACTAACATGAAGCTACAGAAAGGCCTTTAGCCCTCTTCATCAAATTCATTTCACTTGAGAGATGGGGAAAATGAAGCACAGAAAATAAAATATTGAAAAGTGAATATTATGAGATGGCTCAGGAAGGCCGTATGAGGAAGAGGACAAAGCAGAGCAAAGGTGTACAGAAATTAAGTGCCTGGAATTAGCTCTCATAGGGAGAAGAAATGCAGCAGTGGGATCATCAGTTTAGGTACACATTTCAGAACAATGCCAACCTTCTGGTGCTAGAAATTTACAAGACATTTTTTTTCTAGGCTAAAAAATAATGGTACTGATGTGCTATATGTAATGGTTCCTGTGAGTAAGTCATCCTTTTGATTACCAAAGCGTACTCTTTGTAGTAGCTGTTTCAATGTTCCCCATTCTCTCTCTCTCTTTTTTAATTTTCTTCTCCAAACCCCTTTTATTTGCAGATGGTCTTATCTCCTATTTTGCTGAGAAAATCAAGGTCATTAAAGGGGAAATCTCCTAACCTTCCATCTTCCCCACCAAAATTATCTTTAACCAGATATATGTCCCCTCCTCATCCTCTTCTGTCTTGGCATCATATCCTTCAAATATTGAGCTTAACATTACATCTGGATTCCTTTCTCTTTTTCTTTAATCACCTGGCACCCTGTATCCTCAATTATTTCCAGTTTTCTAGCATTATACAAGTCTTTCTTTCCACTGATTCCTTCCCTTGGAGCTTCAAACATACACAAGTCTTTCTTGTCTTGCATGGAAATAATTGTTGCTCCCCTTCAAACCACCATATTTTCTTCTGTGGCTACGTGTCTCATACGCATGAATGACTTACTCTCTCTGTTCTTTCACCATATAGTCCTTCACTATCATGGAATCCTCATGGTTCAGGTCTCAGCTCTGCTAACATGGGACATCCCAGGGGCTTTTCTTCTTTTATTTAAAAAGTCTTCTTTAAGAGTCTTTCTACTCTCCTCAATAAAACAATAAATCTATTTCCAGAATCACTGAGCACATTCTGAGGGCCAGACACTGTTTGGGCATCATTCATTCAACATTTGAATGAGTCGTAGAAATAGGACATTGGACTAGATGGATAAACATTGAGGCAAACATAAATATGGTTTTCCAGAGGTGTGAGGAGAACCAACATTTGAAAAAGTTTAAAAAGAACAAACCACCTTAGAATAATAGGTATAAAATGGTACAATACATATATACACATTTTTTTATATACTGTAGAGGGTGGTAGATAGACAACTAGCCAGGTTTGCATCTGAGGAGCCACATTGGTGGAAATGAGGGCCATGCTGGGACCTGCAGTGTGAGTAGGGTTAGCTACCTTAGGATGGGGGTGGGTTGGATGTTGCAAGGAAAAGGAGCAGTACAGTCAAGCATTGCAGGAAAAGACAATGTGGCACAGTGTGGTGCTCGCCTTCATGCACCCACATTCACTGGACACTTTCCTTGCTTGCTTTATATTCCACGGGAGTTCTGAGTTGGAGGGAGGTGTGTGAGGGACTACTCCACACAGTTATTCAAGAACCCAGGATTATTCCTTCTTGTGCATCTTGCAGCTCTGCATTGTTTAGGGCTTCAGTAACCACAATGCCGTTCCTGGCCCAGCAGCAACTGCATCACCTAGTAATTTGTTAGAAATGCAAATTCTTAGGCCTCACCACAAACTGGCTGAATGACAGGCTCTGAGAGGGTCCAAAAACACATGTTCTACCAAACTGTCCAGGTGGTTCTGATGCTCAGTCACATTTAACAACCCCTGCCCAAGGCCTGGCAGAGGAGGGTAGGGCACATAGAGATCACACAGGAGGGTTTTCAGGTATCAGCCCCAGCAGTAGCACATGTTACTTCTGCCCACAGTCTGTTGGCTGCTGCTCAGTGCTGAAGTCCTGCTTAAGTATCCAAGAAGCTGAGAAATAGCCTAGCTCTGTGCCCAGGAAGAAAGGGCTCCCCTCCCAACTGTTCTTCCCACTGCTAGTATGTTCCTCTTAAATTCATGCACCTCAGCAGTCACTAATCATGCAAATCTGTGATGACACTGGCTGACTGAAACCTCCACAGGTCCCATGGCCTTCTAAATGACATTTTATTTTTTATTTTTTTATTTTTTGAGATGGAGTCTCACTCTGTTGCCCAGACTGGAGTGCAGTGGCGTGTTCTCGGCTCCCTGCAAGCTCCGCCTCCTGGTTTCACACCCTGAATGACATTTCTTAGTTCCACAAAGGCTGGTTCCTGTTGCCTCTCTGGCTTCATGGTTTGCCATCCCACCCTGACCCTTGACCCTGAACTCTAAACTCCAGCTTCCTTCAAACGATTGCAAAAATACCTGACTGATCTTTACCTGGCCCTGTGCCTTCTGCTCTGGGCGTTTGCACCTGCTGCTCTTCCCATGGTCCTTTGCCCCTGACCATTCCCATTCATCCTTCTGGGCTCAGCCGGATGTAACTGTAACTTTGTCTAGAAATATCTCCCTGAAACTACTCTCTACCTCACCTCCACCCAAGACTGGGTTAGATGGTCTCTCCTAATTCAGAATAATCCTGAATCACTTTGACTTGTAATCACATCAGTCTGTGGAGGGAAGACTGTGTCTTACATATAGTTGTTTCTTTGTTGCCTGTAAAGAGCTTGACCCATGGTAGATGCTCAGCGAATGTCTGCTATGTAACGAAAGCAAAGTGGCCTACTAGACGTTTAGTGGGTGCTTAGAGATGAGGACATTGATTGTCTATCTCGTGCTTTGGCTAAAATGTATTATTAACAAATTCACTCTTCCTTAATTAAGTACTGCATCTTCACTGCAGCCAAGAACTTCATCACTGACTAAAAGCATGCAGCCACGTACAGGTGGGATGGAGGAAGGAAATCCATCCCCATGGCCAGAAAGTTAATTCAAAGCTTCGCTCGGCTCTGGTCACAGTCAGCCCATCTTTTTCACAGACAAAAATCTGCATGTCTTCATCTTACATTAATTTACATATGTAATTTACATAATAGGAAAATAAGGAAGCATGGTGTTTGAAGTGTAATCAAATTACATTGTTTAGAAAACAGAGAAAAATAAAGCTTCCTGGTGCCGGCAGGTCAACAAAGATCTCTCAGTAGCTTACTCATCCACCAACTGAATCAGTCCCCTGTTCCTGTCAATGCTTCTGCCATGACTCATTCTGGTGGGCAAATTTTTAATAGAAAATGATAAATTCAGAGATATTCACTTTAAAAATATGACATTTCCCAGGGACATGAAAATAAGCAGTATTATTCTCCAAAAGTTAAAATAATACCTGTATTCAGAACCTGAGTAGCAACCCCTCACCCACACTCTCCATGACTCATGATCGCATTCTCTCTCAGATTTTGCTTCATCAGTGATTGCCATCTCTCCCTCTCTAACTGATTTTTGTGTTGGATCCTCCAAGAAGTAGACACCTAGTTGGAGTTAGGAGAGCACGGGGCTCATTGAGGAATAAGACATGCGGAAGTCGAAATGAAGCAGCAGAGTTGTGCAGGGAGAGACAGAGGTGGCATCACCTGCCCAGGGTGCACAGCTAGTATATGGAAAAGCCAGGATCAAAACCAGGCAAAGCGAGCTCCAGAAACCAGTGGCCTATGCACTGCCTTGTACTGTCTGTGTCTTCCCCTGCCCAGATGGATAGTGCATTTTATTCATACTGAAATAATAGCTGTTCATAATTGGTTATTATGAGCCTAACACTCCACTAAGTGCTTTATTAAATGCATTACCTATCTATGAGGTAGGTGTGGGTTTTCTGATTTTCACTTATTAGGAACCTGAATCACAGTGAGGTTAAATAACATGCCCAGAATCACTCGGCCAATGAGTCGGAGAATCAGAATTCACATCTCAAATTTATGTTCTCCACTCTGACTCTAGGGTCTTTTATACTGCTATTTCTTTCTTTCTTTTTTTTTTTTTTTTTTTTTTTTTTTTGAGACAGAGTCTCACTCTGTCTCTCAGGCTGGAGTGCTGTGGTGCGATCTCGGCTCACTACAAGCTCTGTCGCCTCCCGGGTTCACGCCATTCTCCTGCCTCAGCCTCCCGAGTAGCTGGGGCTACAGGCACCCGCCACCTCGCCCGGCTAATTTTTTTGTATTTTTAGTAGAGATGGGGTTTCACAGTGTTAGCCAGGATGGTCTCGATCTCCTGACCTCGTGATCCGCCCGCCTCGGCCTCCCAAAGTGCTGGGATTACAGGCGTACTGCTATTTCTTTTGAGTTATTTCTATTTATCTTTGTAGTTACACAATCCAACAAAATACAAGCATTGAATAAGAGTTTCCTGAATTCATAAATGAATGAATGAATGAATGAATGAATGAATGAATGAATGAATGAATAAAGTACTTTTCCAGAAATTCTGCCCAGAACTATGGGTGTTGTGGTCACTTAGCAAAAAGTAGGTCATTTTAGTAAGCAAATACTGCTCCCAATGTTTCAGTTTCTTTTTTAATTTTAGCTATAGCTTTTATGTAATTAATAAAATTTCTAGTAGTGAGTACGTTAAACATGTATAGGAGAAGAGGTCCAAGAACCTTAAGGTAGTTGTTTTGGTGAAAAGCAATCAGTAAGCCAATGACTCTCAAGCTTTCACATGTACAAGAATCACTAGGGCAGCTTGTTAAATTGCAGATCACGTGGCTCTGCCAATCACTGGTTCTTATTCCGTACAGCTGGTAAGATGTCTGGAAGTCTGCATTTTATAATAATCCTGAGTGTATCCAATGCAGATGGTTCCTGGACCACATCTTGAAAAATTCAGATGGACCAGTGGGGCTGGCAGTTGTCTGAGCAGCCTCCATGTCACACATGAGAAACCGTGAACCACACACAGCTTTTCCAAAGGATAGAACAGTATGATGTCCGTTATTTCCTACAATGATTTCAGAGCTCTACTGTAAGACCTGAGACCTGCAGCACAAATGCATGTATGTGCCAACTGGATCATACATTGTGCATGAATGCATGTATGTGCCAACTTTGCTTAACTGAATTATGCTGGACAGAGCACTTCATAACTATTTAAAACTTGGTATTAATTTTTAGAAGAAGAGCTAATGACTCATTTTGCATATTCAATGTGTTTATGGCATCTCAAAAGAGTTTTATTTTTCCACTAATGATATCTTACTGGAATTAAGGTACCTTCCATTGTAAGAACAACTCTTCTGTATATGTCACTGAGAAGGAAAACAAAAAGCTCAAAGTGGAGAGTTTAATATAAGACAACAAAGAGCAGTATCCTCAGATGAGATTGAAGAAGATATGAGAGATGGTGCTGGTCGGGCATGGTGGCTCACGCCTGTAATCCCAGCACTTTGGGAGGCCGAGGTGGGCGGATCACGAGGTCAGGAGATTGAGACCGTCCTAGCTAACATGGTGAAACCCCGTCTCTACTAAAAGTACAAAAAATTGGCCGGGCGTGGTGGCAGGCACCTGTAGTCCCAGCTACCTGGGAGGCTGAGGCAGGCAGGAGAATGGTGTGAACTCGGGAGGCAGAGCTTGCAGTGAGCTGAGATCTTCCTATGGCACTCCAGCCTGGGGGACAGAGCGAGACTCCATCTCAAAAAAAAAAAAAAAAAAAAAAAAAAAGAGATGGTGTCTTGGTTTATGGCTCTCTAAAAGCAGATCCATAGGCCAGATCTTGAGGGCAGGTGGGTTACCTGGGAGGCAATCCGAGGAAGCACATGTGAGGGTGTGGGGAAATGAGACCGAGAAGGGAAGCCACCCATTGAAGTATGATCATGAGCAGACTGTCATTGTTAGCAGTTGGGACTCAATCCCACTGAGGCCCCTGTAAAGAATTCTGTAGAACGCACCTCAGAATTGCACAGTCACGGGTAGGGAAGCTGGGCTGATACCCAGTGACTCCCTTTCACCATTGGTTGAAACTTGTCTGAGGGTGGGGCAAGTAGATCTCTAGCACTTTTAGTGAAGAGCAGCCAATAAGCAAATGATTCCCAAATCCTATGCGCTCAGGATAGCTGGGCTGCCCTCTGCAAGGGCTGAACAAGCTACATTGGTGCTTTTGGTGGAGAAGTAGAAAAATGTAGGCACTTGAGGAGGGATACCCTTCGAGTGCAGAGATACTGTCCCCTGCAGCTGCAGTGGAGCTCAGAGGTGGGCTGGGGTGATGGCCCAGGCATCAACAATAGCTGCTCCAAAAGCTGGGAGATTTAGGTATCTTAATTTCAGCATTAATTAATGGAGGTTTAAAAAATATCCCCTTAATAATTTGGATCACAGTCTAATGCTAATCAAGCAAGTTTGTGTCCCGAATTCATACAAATGTGGTTCATAGAAGCCTCAGTTAGGGACTTTAAATGATTTCGGGTTGATAAGGCTGTCTAGTGACTAAAAAGCCAGTGCAAATCCTCTCTGTCTGAATGTGGCTTCAATCCCAGTTAATAACAATTGTAAGGCTATTGATCATTCGATTCATTTCAACTTCTTCAATGTGAAGATGCAGAAAAAATGTCTTCAAAACCATGAAATACAGTAATAACAAATAGCCATAAAATAAATACAACTTCCTTTCTACATAATAAAAATGTAAAGAGCACTCCTTTTTCCCCCAACCCATGCAGCCATGTTCACACACACACACAAACACACACACACACACACATACACACATGTCCCAACTACCACGTAGCCTCTTTATAATGGAGAACACTGGTAAAGGAGAACCTGTCTTCTTTCTTTCTCTCAGGTTTACAACCACACAAATGATCAATATTCTATTGAAGTCAGCCAAATAGCAACCAGATTAAATGCAACAGAACCAGGAAGCTGAAAATTGAGGGTAGCTATTCGTATAACTCTTTTATTTGCTCAAAGGAAGCCACAGGGCAAAGGGGGAGGGGGTGTTCCTGCTTCTTGCTGCATTATTTTCAACTTTCAAATATGTTTTTTACAAGCAAAAATGTCTATGTAATTCTATAAAGAGAAAGAAATTAACTCTCGGTTTTTTTCCTCTTTAAAAAGCCTGGTTTTCAGGTTTTCATTTGTGGACTTGTCCAGGCTTTTTTTTTTTTTAGAAAAGCATTGTGCCCTGAGATCAATAAATCAAAATTGGATTGCCTTCTCCTCAAAGGTGAATTGTTATCTGGCCGAAGAGGTTGTGTGACAGAATCTATAGTTTGGTAAAAATACATGAACAAGAAAAGGATTAAGACTTCTTGCCTAAAAAGGAAAATTCTGGATCCTATTTTTTTCTATGAGAGAGAAAGTTTCCTGAATTGTCTCCTGGAACAAGAGATTAAATGTCAGGAGCTAAAGCAGCTGTGGGTCCATTATTTAGTGCTCACAGAGCCCATTCTGTCATTGGAGGCGCTGTTTTCACACACAGAATGAAGTCAGCTTGACAACTGCAGGAACAGCTGTGGCAGCCTGAGAGATGGGGCAAGGAAGCAAAGCCCAAACAGAGGGCAAAGAACATCTGTTTGTTGTCATCATTCTGAAAAAAGCAAAGGATTCTTGACTATGGGAGAGACCAGGGTACCTGGAGATAACAGCAGTCAAGACAAAAGCAATCTTCAGCAGTCAGAAGTCAATCAAGCTTAAAGGAAAAGGCCAGTTAAGATGCTTAGCACCCAGGGGTTCTGGAAGAGTGCTGAGCCACCCAGAGATGTCAGGCCTGAGCGGGGCTGGTGCTTTGATATGAATTCAGGAAGCTGCCTGGGGAGTGGGGGTTGGGTGACATCATCACAGACCCAACTGCTGTGGATTGACCTCTGCCATTACTCCTGGGACCCCAGGCCCTCTGGTGATCATGAAAACCATAAAGCCTTGTGCTGCCTCATTTTTAGAATCTGTCCCCTGGCATTCTAACCATGCCATAATGCATTTCTAACCACAGGGATGAGTTCCAAAGCAACATTAATCTGGTTTTCCAGAGTAAGGCCACAGAGTGATCCCATCTTAGAAAGGAGAATTGACCAGGCATGGTGGCTCACACCTGTAATCCCAGCACTTTGGGATGCCAAGACAGGTGGATCATCTGAGGTCAGAAGTTGGAGACCAGCCTGGCCAACATGGTGAAACCCCATCTCTACTAAAAAAACCCACAAAAATTAGCTGGGCGTGGTGGTGGGCACCTGTAATCCCAGCTACTTGGGAGGCTGAGGCAGGAGAATCACTTGAACCCAGGAGGTGAAGGCTGCAGTGAGTCGAGATTGCTCTGCTGCACTCCAGCCGAGGTGACAAGAGCAAAACTCTATCTCAAAAATAAAAGAATTTAAAAAAAGGAGAATCAAACCACCAAGCTTTGATCCTGAAACATCTGAGGGGGAATGAAGTCCATGCTACAGGGCTCTGCAAGTTATGCAGGAGGGGAGAGCCTCAGTATACCACCATTTTACTATAGTCACTGCCACAGATGGCGCATATCATAGGGCTGTCCCTGGCATGTGACAGGAACTCACTGTCTTCATCGTGAATGAGTTTACTTGACTGTGCCTCCCCCAAGAATCTCAGGAATATGGAAGATGTTTGAGTCCATTGCTTTCAAGTGTATTACAGTTGACCAGGCAGGCCTGTGAAAGAAGGTTTAGGGCCACCTTTCAAATTCCAGCCTCATTTCACCTGCCTCTGCAAGGCTTTCTCACCACTGTCACTAGTGATGGGGTGGAAATATCCCAGAAGTAGAGTTAGGAGAACTTCTGGTCCCAACCTCATTGCTGGGTGGCCTGGAGCATTCATACCACTTCTCTGGGGTCCTCTGTTCACATCTCTAAGGAGTATAATTGGACTGGGAGACAGTCAAGGATTTTTTTTTTACTTTTTGAGGAAAGTGGCCTTTTTCAGACAACAAAAGACAACACTTGTTGATACGCCTGAAAGGTGGAATAAAGCCCCTATGAGGAGGGTTTTGGCAAATATAACATCAACATCTCACAGGTAGCTTTGACTTCTCCTTAGCCAAAGTCATCTGGCTGAGTTTAGTAGCACTTTTGGTTGCATGTTAAGTGAATGTGACCTAGACACTCTTTCAGGTATGTGTATGTGTTTGCTCTGGGAGTAATTAACTCTCAGAAGGCATAAAAATGGTTAAATCCAACAAACTTCAAAGATTAAGGCCCAGGTATATGTGATATTGCTTTGAGAAAATAAGCTGCCTAGAAAATGGGCTTTCACTTAATGCAGATGTGTTTGGAAACTTCTAGTAGGAAAAAATTCTATCATTTTTCTCTGAAGCTGAAAGAATTGGTGTTGAGAGGCTGAGACCGGAAATGGAATTAACTTAGCAGAACCACGTGTGTTTACTTCCAGTTCGGAGCTCTCAGACAACCTTCCTCTAATGCTTCTGTAAACCAGCTGGTTATTTCTTGGATGCAGTGTACATTTCTAGTCCTTTGGTCATGGACAAAAGTGATGCACTAGATTTTATTAAATATTCAGAACAAATTATGCTATTTAGGAAAATGTGACCTACAAACAGGACAAGATCTAGTGCAAATAATTAAAGACATCTATAATTAAGAATGTATACGATTAAGTTATTTTTTGACTGAAGAGCTAGATGTGCAATCATGCAGGATTTCAACCCTCGCAGTCAGAGATGCTTTCTTTTGAGGGCCTTAAGTGTATGATGAAGTTTCCAAGAATTCAGCCTTGGTTATTTTCAGCACTAAGTTCCTTCCTTGTGAGATTTCACATAAAGAACCATTGAAAAGACAGAAGTTGCCCCTACTGTGGCTCCTTACGTAGTTAAAACCGTATTAGAGTGAAAGAATCAAGAAACTCCTCTGGAAAAAGTACATATCTCTGTGTTCACTAGGACCCTGCTGTGTACAGATTTAGCTGGTTTCTGCAGAGAAACAAAAGCCACAACGGGTGCGTGATGGGGTGGAGGGGAGTGTTAGCGACACCCAATTTGCATTGTTCCTGCTGGAAAGACCCCCATCTGAGATCAGCTCTGGCAGCCCCCAACAGAGAAGGGCCTCCTTATAGTCTTCATTTCATTCCAGCCCAGCCCTGGAGGGGTGGAGAATGCATAATGAGGCTGAATGAGAATTAGATGCTTAATTGAGGTCTGGAAAAGGGAGAGAAAAAGCCAGACACGTGGAATGTGATCAGAATACAGCTCAGTTAAGCCAAACGTGATGACACCTGGGAAGGCTTCAGTGGTTGGGGCCACTTACAGAGAAGCTACAACTCCTTTGAAACTGACTCATCCATTTAGTTCCAACTCAAATGTTATTTTCTTGTCCTCAGAGATTTTTCTTCATCCTCACAAAAGGTGACTCACTCTGTCTTTTGTGCATCCACCATGCTTGGTTCATATGACAGTGCTTGCTATTTGGCCTTGTGGGTCGGGGATGACTTTCTGCGCTGACTGCTTGTGAACTCCATGAGGGCAGAGGTGTGCCTCATTCATTTTGTATCCAGCACATAATAGGCACTGAAGTATCTGGTGAACATTCTTTTTTTTTTTTTGCTCTTCTTCCTAAATATTGAGTTCTCTGTAGAGTAGTTATTCTGACAATGACTGATGATGCATTTCCAAACCATTCTCAAAGTGGCATATGGAGGCATATTATCTGGCCAAACGTAAAACATATATCAGGATCTCGTGCTTACCCTCAGCTATCATCACTGCCTTTCATCACTTAGTAAAGACAGTTTCTGATTTTGATTAGGGTAGAGTATTCCCAATTAATATATGAAAATTTCTGATGCCATGGAAAGGGATTTTTGTAAAAACAGGCACATTTTCCACAAGTATGTTCCTGTCAGTGTTATCATTCACTGTTTGACTTTGGAGAGGGGGCCAAATGTGTGTGTCTACAATGTTTGTCCAAGTGATGAAAGAGATTCGGTGGGTCCAGTAGCAGCTTCAGGATGGAGGCTATTTGGAGAAAATAGACTCGGTGAGTAACAGATGGCATACAATCAATTGAATCTTTGTCCTAAAGAAGCACGGGCTAAGTGTAAATCAAGCATACCCATCGGCTTGGCTGCCATAACAAAATACCATAGGCTGGGGGGGCTTAAACAACAGAAATGTATTTCTCACAGTTCTGGAGGCTGGAAGTCCAAGATCAAGGTGCTGCTAATTTGGTTTCTGGTGAAAATATGCTTCCTGTTTCATAGAGAGCCGTCTTCTCACTGTGTCCTCGCACGGCAGAGCAGAGAAAGATTTCTCTCTTCTTCTTCATATAAGGCCACAGGCCTATCAGATTAAGGTCCCACCCTCATGACCTCATTTAACCTTAGTTGTCTCCAAAACACCCTGTTCATACATATAGTAACTTGTGGGTTGGAGGTTCAACCTTTGAATTTTGGGAGGACACAAAATATTAATCCATCATTTCAAGTCTGATCAGAACTATCATTTGAAAAATATTCTTGAAACCAGCTGCTGGCAAAGGCTAGGTGCATGTGACACCCACAACGAATACCCAGAAGTATCAAGAGACTCTGAAGACCTGATCTTGGTCTTCAGAAAGAAGGTGGTGTGAAGTCACATTTTAAAACCTCACTCTCCCCGAAATATAACAATATGAAGGAAGAGAAGTAAAACAAGCAAACAAGCAAGTATCATCAACAAAAACAGTAATTAAACAAAAGAAAGGGTGGGTAGCCAGCAGAAGGAAGGCACCTTTCCAGAAATGTGCAGAAGGAACGAGCCTGGTGTTGCCCTACCCCATCTCTAACTACATAGGCTCAGAAATCATCCTGAATAAGATCACACCAACTACCATTTACCTCCATAACTAGCAAAGAAAAGGCCAAGGAAATTTCCACAAGAGCATGAAGTCAGCCATGAACACCTTTTACTCAGTCTTTCCCCAGAGAAACAAGAATAACCCACTGTAATCCTCCATGTCAATACCTCCAAAGGAAAATGGGAAAGAAAAGGCAGACCAATAGCAAATGACTAGAACAAATTTTCTCTAGCAAAATCACAGGAATTTCACAAAATAGAAAATTTAAGAGGACGTACATAAGGCAAGGTCTCTGGGGTGAGCAAGAAGCAGGGAAGGAGGTGCTAGCAGGCCCCGGGTGATGCTTCCTTGAAGAAGGAGCCACTGTTGCTCCCTGACAAGGCTGCAGACGGTTTATCACCTGCTAGTGTGGAAGGCTAAGAAAGAAAACAGCAAAAGAGAATAGAGGAACTTCCAGACTGACTCTTTCTCCTAGAAAGTTCTGAGTCTTATGTTGAATTGAAGGAATTATCCAAGCCCCAAAGATAGCCCCGACTATGGAAGTCCAAGATGGCAACTGTTCAGACAAATTTGGAGGGAACTTGGGCTGCGCGTGGGATATGCTATACACTTGCTGAGAAATCCAACACAATGAATGTGGCTGCTTTACCCCTCCCAAGAAAAACCTCCAAATGAAAGGCTTCTAGGCAGCTGCTGGAGGACCAAGAAGCCCCAGAGCAAGTTAGAAAGAAGCAGCTTGCTAACATGCATGTGCCATACACATCACCCTGCAAACACACTGAAATCTTGACTGAGAAATAGAGGGAAGGAAAGAAGACAGCAAGTGAGCATGCAACCCATTAAAGGGCAGATGAAGAGTCTACTATGGAAGAAAACATAACCCAAGAGAAAGATCCAAATTCCCTGCAATGACCACAGATGAACTTTGAAAAAATGTTAACGAACTTGAAGATGCAGTGATAAAAATAACATAACTGATCTGAAATGTAAGAACTAAGGAGATAAATTTTCCACTTTTAAAGATATAAATCAGTTAAGAACAGCAAAGACCAAATTACTGACAAAGAAAAAAGGTTGAGATTTTCACAGTGAAAAAGAGCACAATGACTTTAAAACAATTAGAAAAAATAATACCTATGGAAGAGAAATAAATTGCTCTATGTGAGAATGATTGGTGTCCCTGAAATTTAGAAGTCAATGTATAGAACAGAAAATGTCTTAAAACAAAGGGAAGCTGAATTGATGATCTAGTGAGCAAACTATGTTTCAAAAAATCAATACAGAAATCTCATCCTGAAACACATCTTTGATAAGTTTAATGGTTTTTAATAAAGAAGTTTATGGTTGTATCGGCACATGACATGTCACAAAAATACCTAAAACTTTTAGAAGAATACATAGTTAGATTTATTTAATGTATCTTAAGGAAAATAAAAAGATGACAATTCAGGAGAAAATGTTCGCAACATATTAGACAGAGAAGGGTTAATTTTCTCAGTTTAGAATATATAAAAATCATGGAAAAAACCAAATAGGAAATTGGTAAAAATATAAAAACAGATGACAAAAGATAGGGAGGAGGAAGAAAAGAAGGGAGGAAGAAAGGGTAACCTCACTCAGAATGTAATGTAAATCAGAACAATGAGGACATACTATTTTCTCCCCTGAAAAGTTTGAGGATACTCACAGCTGGGAGATTGCCGAGAAATCATTATCATTATCATGCCCTAATTGGAGCACAGATTGATGTGACCTTCTTGGAAGGAAATTTTGTAACAGCTATGAAGATGAACAGTGCATATACACTGGATCTAGAAATTCACTCGGAATTTATCCTTGGGAAATGTTTACAAAATCTTTCCAAAATATAAGTGCAAGAATATTCACTGAAGCTGTTTGTAAAAGCAACAGTGTAGAAACACACCATAAGTCCACCAGTGTGGGCCTGGAGAAGAAAATTAAGATATATCCATATTTTTGCAATGAGATATTAACACACAGATTACAATGGCATGCTCATTGATATATAGTAAATGCATATATTAAATAGGCACTAAATCAATGCACATATTAAAATACAATACTAATCAATGCACATATCCTAATACTTATTAATAAAGTATGTACATATTATAAATACATATATTTATGTAGAACATAAAAAGGCCAGACTGCAGAGAATAGAAAGTATCATGTACATTTTATGTAAATGAAAACAGAGATGAGAGAGGGTATGGAGTAGGGCAACAGTGGGAGAAGAGCAAAGAGAGAGAATGAAAGAGATGGGAATTGTGTGCATTATTTTTTTCTGGGAAGATAATAGGAACATTTTGACATGGAAAGAGTTGTTCAGGGTCATTTTTCATTAGCATTTTTCTGAGCAGTTAATTATGTGTAAGTGTCCTTTCTGTTCTTGTTTTTTAATGTCACTACAGTTATTTAAGGGTTAGGTTTATTGAACTTTACCTTTATTTCTATTTAGAAATAAATGCATGCTATTTTAAAAAGTTAGCATGTAGTATGTTTTCACATGTAAGTGGGAGCTAAGCATTGAGCACACATGGAATAAATATGGGAACAATATACAATGTGGACTTCTAGAGGGTGGAGGGAGTGGGGCGGGTGAAGAAACTACCAATCAGGTGCTGTGCTTACCACCAGGGTGACAGGATCTGTACTCCAAACCTCAGCGTCATGCAGTATTCCCAAGTAACAAATCTGCACATGTACCTCTGTATCTAAAATGAAACTTGGCAATACAAAATTATACATTAATAGCTCATTAAATTGTAGTTTGTTTTGGTTAATTAAATCTTCATAAAACATGAAGGTGTCCATAAAAATAAATCTTAAATTCAAGGAAGAAAGGAAGAAAGAGGGGAGGGAAGGAGAAAGAAGGGAGGCAGGGAAGG
>NC_045453.1:46081866-46094397 GCF_002776525.5 Piliocolobus tephrosceles | reverse complement strand
AAGGAAGAAAGAGGGGAGGGAAGGAGAAAGAAGGGAGGCAGGGAAGGAGAGAAGGAAGGAAAGAATAAGGATGCAGGAAGGAAGGTAGAGGAAGGAGGGACAAAAGGAAGGAAGAAAAGAGAGAGGGAAGAAAAAAAGGAAAGAAGTATGGATGAAAAGAGGGAAGGAGAGAAAAAATTAGGATGCAGGAAGAAAGGTGGAGGAAAAAAGAACAGATGAAAGGAAGAAAGGAAAGAAAAAGGGAAGGAAGGAAGGGAGGGAGGAAGGAAGGGCGGGAGGGAGGGAAGAAAGGAAAGAAGGAAGGGAGAGGGAGGGAAAAAGGAAGGACAGGAAGAGAGGGAGGGGGGGAAGGGGAGGAAAAAAGAGAGAAGGAAGGAAGAAACAAAAGGAAAATGAACAAAAGGTAAGAGGAAGGAAAGGAGAGGAGGGGAAGACTCTGGACACCCTATGTACTAAGAGGTAAAAACTGAAAATGCCTCTGAAATGCAGCACAATGGGCTAAAAGCCTTTGACTTATTTTGCGTGACTGTGACTGAAGAATTTAAACATTACTTTTGACTAAAAAAATTATTCTTGGCACTTATTAATTAAAACAGTCATTTCCAGCTAAAAACTTAAAGAGTGAGAGTAAAATAGATACATGTTAATAAAGTTTTTATATGGAATCTGATTTTTAAGTAAAGACTGGATCAATTTACCTATAGTAAATTGAAAAGAATGAGTCTTGTTCCAAAGTCAGAAAGACAATGTGTGACATTTTATTTTTGATACTTATTTGTTCTTCCTGTAGATGTAGAATGTAAGAAAGCTAATTATGGACAAGGAGCAGGAATGAAAGAAAAATGCAATGCCAAAAAGCAACAGTGCTTTCTCCTCTGAGATGTAATCTAGCTACATCAGAGCTCTAATCATTGAACTCTTTTAATTAAGCTTCATACATAGTAGGTATGTAGCACAACATGCTGGCTGTACAAGAGAATAATGAATGAATGATACCCCAGAGGAGGGATATGTGGTAAATTATTGAATGATATGAAGAGGTGATTCAGCTAAGTTTGTATTCTTAAGGGTCAGTGATGAAGAGATATCCAGAAGTAGCCAATAAATATTAATCAGGCATTGATGATAGTCATTATGTCTTTCGATCCTCCAGTTGTATGAGAGAGAGATCATTAACTCCCTCTATAAGTGACAAAACCGAGACTCTGGAAGTGAACAGAACTTGCCCACAAATCACGTAAATAGAAATGCCAGGTCTTGGATTTGAAATCAGTTCTGCCTAAGTCTAGTGAGTTAAACTCCATCCCCTTTCACTAATAGTGACACCTCTGAGAAAGATAGGCAGAAATAAGCAGACTTGAGGTTCAGAACCTATCACAGTAGGGGGTGGGGAGGGAAAAAGAGAAAGAGAGATAGAGAGAAAAAAAAGCATACTCATGAGAGAAGGGATTTATAGAGGCTGGAGTTGTGGGTTGTCGAATGGCATTTGTTGTAGGAAAAGTGGGGTAAATTGCTACCTGTTTTATTTTGCCTCCTTTCATACTGGATGAATTTTAAGAGCAAGTGTTTACCTCTTGCACCCGTATGAATTTTCACAGAATATCTGGATATGAAACCTGGACATGACTACAGCTATGTGAATGAATAAACCCATGCCATTATCAAGGACTGGAATGCTCTTTAAGAGGTTAAATTTATTTAGTTTATGGCTGTTAGAACCACATGATGATTATTTTAGATAGTGCTGGTGACTTCATTATAAGGAGCAGTTTGTGGGAAAGTATCATTACGGCATGGTGTACCATGGACTCAGCTTCTCTTCAAGCGGGTGTTGATATTGACACTGTGTTATTCCTATTTACGTTGGTCTTTGATCTCCTTTCACTTAGTTGCACATGCATTCTAGACCTAGATAGTGAACTTGGAAGTCTAGGGGAAAATGAAATCTAATTGAGCTCATCTTTTCCAACAATCATTAGCTTAAAAAGAACATAAATTTGTGTCTATACATGTGGAATAATAGCCTTGTTCCATTTGAGCTTGGGAGTTAAATGTACGTGCAGATGCCCCAAACTCTAAGATGAGTTTTCTCCCATTTTAGAACCATACCGCAGTGAGCAGAGTGTGTTTTATTTTTTGTTTGTTTGTTTGTTTTTGGTATTATATTCAGTTTTGATACTTTACTATTATTATTATTTTATTTTTCCATAAGTTGTTGGGGTACAGGTGATATTTGGTTACATGAGTAAGTTCTTTAGTGGTGATTCGTGAGATCCTGGTGCACCCATCACCTGAGCAGTATATACTGCACCATATATGTTGTCTTTTATCCCTCGCCCCCTCCTACTCTTCCCCCTAAGTCCACAAAGTTCATTGTATCATTCTTATGCCTTTGTGTCCTCATAGCTTAGCTCCCACATATCAGTGAGAACATACAATGTTTGGTTTTCCATTCCTGAGTTACTTCACTTACAATCTTAGTCTCCAATGTCATCCAGGTCATGGTAAATGCTGTTAATTTATTCCTTTTAATGGCTGAATAGTATTCCATTATATACCAGAGTTTCTTTATCCACTCGTTAACCGATGAGCCTTTGGGTTGGTTCCACAATTTTACAGTTGTGAATTGTGCTGCTATAAACATGCATGTGCAAGTATCTTTTTCAAATGTAGAACTCCCAGTTGATCCAGCAACCCCACTACTGGGTATCTACTCAAGAGGGAAAGAAGTGAGCAGAGTTTAGCCTGTTAAGGGACTTCTCCTTTATATACATTAATTCAGTGTTTCTCAAAGTTTTGTACATTCACCATTTGTAGTTTAATAGATGATTTTAGGTTATGTAGAGATTAACACATTATAAGATGTGAAAAAATTAGCCACAAATGAAGCTCATGATTTCATAGCTATAATTACTATGGGACAAAATTAAGATAAATTTAGGACTGAATCTATTAGAAGTATATTATTAGATGTGTTAGTTAGCTATCACTACAACAATGCTTCACATCAAACCATCTTCAACCTCAGGGGATTTAGAACAGTTGTGTGTTCTTTTGCTCATGGATAATAGGATCAACTGCAACTAGTCTGGGCCAGAAAGTATGTCCAACCAGGAGCTGAGTCCTAGTCCCATCCTCCTGGGATGAGCTGCCCCTAAAGCATGTTGTTCTTGGGGTAAAAGGTAGGAGAAGGAAAGCCCCAACTGCCAAATGCATTTCAAGTCTCTCCTTGACACACTTCTGCTAACATCCCATTGGTCAAAGGAAATTTCATAATTAAGCCCAGCGTCGAGAGAGAGTGAGGTAGATTCCCATGAGGGTGGCAGGTAGGAAGGAAACATTTCTGAACGAGTTATCTAATCCAATTACATTAATAGTGAAGTTGGAACATAGGTATGGAAAAAGTTGTCAAGGTGGTTCAAGAAGGTTTGCTTTGAGTTGATACCACTGTAATTCAGTACAAGTGAGTCCAGACAGGCCCTGCTCTCTGTATCTATTATGTCACCTATGCAACTACAGATTCTGCCAAATCATTACTTGTAATTCTATTTGTTGTGTGAAGTTTACTGTCAATACACATCTCAAAAGAAAAGCTTGGAGAACCCCCCAACATATCTCAAATGTATATATTTAAAAGTCTAATTAACTACATTCTGTGTGCATCTCAGTATCTTTTCTTCTATGATGACATCTGCCTCATTTATTACTTTTTATGTAACTCCACTAACCTAGAAAATGTTGCTATAATCAAGGGTTTGAGGAGTACAGTTGCAGTTGTTGATAGAAAATGAAAATAGTACTGAATGTCCCAGACTCTTTCTATTTCTGCATCTTTTATCCCCTGCTAGGAGCTCCGGAATGTACCTCTTGTTTGTGTTTCAACAAGCAGCAATCAAAATGGAGGGAGGGACAGGCAAACTGGAATAAATAGGCCACAGAGGCCATTTTTGCTTTTATCGGATTATGTTGTCTATGTGAAATGGATTCATTTCTGTAGAGCATTCCGTTGCACTGCCCAGCAGTGTAGAAGCTATTAGGATAGTACCAGTTCCACATGCGTGACAGAGTAAGAAATATCTGTCATCCCTCTCCCACTTTCCAAACAAACAACACACACACGCAGCATGCACATGCAAATTCACATAAACATACCATTGCACACATATGCATCATATTCACAGTACATGCACATACATACACAAAAACCTCATGTGCACTCATGATATTAAATTAATGAACAATCTCTACCAAACATAGTATTGGAGTCTATGCCAATCTAACAGACTATACTTCCCTCTGCTCCAGGAATATAGCGGTATACAGAGCTACAACTTTGATTTCTGGTTTTTTCCTCTCTGTTTCATGGATTTCAAGCCTGCCATTGAATCTCATCCTAGTCTATGCCAATACAGTGGCACAACCTGAGATTTCTCACACATTCCATTGTGAAATGAGGTTAGAAGGACAAGCATAGGGCAAGAAATTTCAATGTTTACTGTTTTCTGATTTACTATTTGCATTTTGCTTTCTTCAACTTTTTCCTCTCTCTTATCTAACTTTTGAAAGTGTTTTGTACCCTCCCTTATTTCACTAAGCATTGTTTAATAGACTAGAATTATGCCTATTAGATAGAAGGTTCTCTGTGATACCAGAGGGGTTTCTCCATAGTAATGTAAGCAGGGTTATTACCACTGAGAGTAACAACTTAGAAAGATACTTCCTGAAAGAATCAGCTACAGGTACCTCTAGATCCCATCACAAACAAGGACCCTATGAAAATAGTCAAGAAAGTAATGCTTAGATAGAGCTTATCAATTAATTTTTTCCACAGTAATCCTTTCTTATAAATAACAATAATAATATTATATTTTAAATAGCTCTGATGATGTCCCAGAGAGTTAAGATGAGTCAGAATATTTTATAATCATTTTGCTAGTGAAAAAGCCAAGGGTTTTAAATGCCATGAGATTTGGTCAAAGTTATTGAAAAAATTAAGTGACCAGCCACAATATACTCCTTTGTGACATGTCTGTTTGTGTCTTGCCCACTTTCTGTTGGGTTCCCTGTCTTTTCAAGGTTATTTTGTATGTTTATTTCTCATATATTCTGTATAGGAGTCCTTTGGCTTATTTTTCTCTCCCTTAGCATGTTTTGATAAACTTATTTTAATGGTTGGTGCTTTGTCCTGTGTAAGAAAGTTTTGCATAATGATGTGAAGGTCTTTGTCCACATTACCTTTCACATTTATTTCTTTTTGAGGGTAGTGGAAACTATTTCTTCAGTATAGGTCTGTGGACATCAAATTCTCTCAGTCGTAGTCTCCAAAAAAATATTTTATTTCAAATTCAAATTTGGAATTTTTTTTAACACTTCAAAGATGTCATTGCATTATCTCTGGCTTCCATTATTTTCGTTATGAATTTATGTATAAGCCTTATTGTTGTTATTTTGAAGTTAATGGATCTTTATTCACTAGATAACTTTATTTTTTTCTTTAATGTTTGTTTTCAGCAGTTTCACAATGATTAGACTGAGTGATAGTTTTTTTTTTCATTAATTTTGCTTGGGAATCGTAACAGTCTTGAAACAGTGGTTTGAGATTATATCTTTCATTAATTTTGGCAAATTATCAGACATTATCTCTTAAAATATTCCTTTTGCTCCATTTTACATAAGATAAATCCTATCTCATATGGTTTCTTCACTCTTATCTGCAGTTTTCATCTGCAGTTTAGGCTTTATATGTTTTTCCAACCTAGCTTTTGGCTTACTAACCTCCTCTTCAACCATGTCTACCTGCTGTCAAAATCACCTATTGAATTCTTAACTTGTTTTTGTGGGGGTTTTTTTTTCAGTTCTAGAATTTTCATCTGACTTTTGAAAAAGTATCCAACTCTCTGATAAACTACTATACCATAAAAATTATTCAACTTGGCATCCAATTTCCGAAATACATTAATTGTTATTTAAGCTGCATCTGCAATACCTGGATCTCTGATGTATATCCATATGTCATCTTTTTATTCTCTTGGTTTTCAGTGACTTGTTCTTGTTGCTCTGAAATGCCAGGTAATTTTCGTATTGAACTCTGGACACTGTGTTTGAAAAACTGTAGAGATAACGTGAGGCTTTTAATCTTCCTCCAGAGAAGATTCGCTTTTGCGTCTGACAGTCAGCAGAGCGCTATAATTCAATCAGGAATTTTATTAATTAAAAGTTAGACTTCAGGGCTTTTTTAAAGAGCTGGTCTATTTCAAGTTCATCCTTGCCCCCAGGATGTAACCCTTCAGGGGACCCCACCGAAAACCTGAGGTGGTTAGCAGGGTACCTCTCCTTGGTAGAACCCAACCTTCAAGTTTTGCTCCCTGCCCCAGCCTCACAAAACACCTGCAGGCTCTGTTCAACTTCTTGACACATGTGCAATGTCACCTTTATCATTTTGCATTTCCTCGGGTTGGTCCTGCATTCGTGGCACTCTGGGGCCTTACAATGCTATTTTTAAATAATTTATTTGGTGTTTCTAGCTGTTCTTGGTAGAGGGTTAGTCTGCATCATGACAGTCCACCTTAGGCAGAATCTCTTTCTCATTATAATTTTAATTTGCATTCCTCTTGTTGTTTGCAAACTAAATTACCTTTTCATGTGTTTTGCAGGCCATTTTTATATCTTCTTTTATTAACTGTCTGTTAAATCTCTTGCCCATTTTCCTATTAAGTTGGTGGTCTTCTTCATCTCCGTTTTTAGAAGGCCTTATATATTAAAGATTTTAGTAACACTTTGTCTATGATAAAAGTTGCAAATATTTTCCCGCAATTTGTAGCTTTTTAAACATTTCTTTTGCTATTTTTTCCATCAAAAAGTTTATTATGTTTATAAAGTCAATTATTTTGTTCTTGCTCTCTATTACTTCTGTGTTCTAAGGCATAATTAGCAAAGTTTTCCTGCTCCCAGGCTTAGGGGAGTTCACCAATGGTTTCTTCTATAATTGTGTGTTCAAGGAGTATGTTGATGAACAATTGAAAAATGGTACATTTCTAGAATAGGCAGTGTGAGAAAGGTATTCTATAGTGTTAACAAGTCCAGCTGGAAGTTCCAGGTTTTGTTTTTCCTTTTCCACCTCATTCTCAGGAACTGGTGAAAAGCACTGTGGACACAGTGACTTTCATCTTGTCCTTGAAGAGTTGAGGAGACCATGAGTCCTTTTTTTCCCTTGTGTTATCCTTTTCCCAAGCTCTTTCATCTACTCCCATACGACGAATGTTACCCTATTTTGGTGTCCCCCAAATACCCACATGTTCCATTCATAATTCTCTCCTCATAATTCTTTCCTCAATGCCAGATGCAAAACTTGTTTGATATCTCACATAATTGCCCCTGCACTTCAGGCTTTAAATCTAAAAGACTTTCTTCTTCTTTTACCACTCTGCTTGTTTTATATGTCATCAATTAATGACCTCTCTGCCATTCGTCTACCTAAGCTCAGAGCCCAGTCACCTTTGAATCATATTTCTTAATTGTCAACCTCAATACATCATTATCAAGAGTACAAATTCTGCCTCTGAAGATCTCTTCCTTTGTAGATATTATAAACTGGATCTTTCCTGTCCTTGCTTTTTTCTCATCAATAGGCACATGAAGTTTAACATACTCTGGCCACAGTAAGTAATCAGGTAATGAAAATAAATTTAATCCTCTCTTTAAAAATGTACAGAAATCATAAAACCTTTAAAATTATGGGTTTTCTAGCACTTTATATATGTATTTGTATTTACGAATGTCCTTGCTCTTCAAGTTATAAAAACTTAAGTGAGATTTAACTAAGAAGCAAGAAATGGTTGTCCTTTTGAATACCCGGAAATGTTTTTGCAATATGAAACACAATTCCTTTACTACACTGAAGCGTCTCATTGAAGCACCTTGTGAAGCTGTGCAAATAGAGGCCAGTCACAAAGGAAATCTACTGATGACTAAATTCTCAGCAATCCAAAATGGGAGCATCAGAGGTCTCCTAAGGAAACAATTAAACCATTCATTTCTGTTTAAAATACAAACAACAACAACAACAAAAACTCTCACTACCAGCCAAATGAATCTTTCAGCTTTCAGGCATTCCTAAGGCAAAATTCATTTTCTCTTTTTCCTCTTCTAAGGTTAAATGACTTAAACTCTCTCTCACACCCACCCATGCATACAGACACACTTCCCTAAATTTAAACTGTAGGTTGTTCTGAGGAAATCAACTTTTCCTGCTGTCATGCTACAAGATTTCTAATTTGAGAAACTATATATATATATGTGTGTGTGTGTGTGTGTGTGTGATCATCTCACAAATTGAAGCGAACTTACAAGGCCGCGCTAAAGTATTCAAGCAATTCAAGCCTCTGTTTCCTCTTTTAACATTTCTGCAGAAGAAGTTGAATCCCAGGAGTATTTTTGAATTTCAAAGGGCGATGGAGGGTGACAGAAATGATTGGCCCTCAGGCTGTTATAATTCTCTATTAATCAGGGACTGTGGTCTTTTTCTCTTTCAGCTCCAGGTGAGGACACACCTAGAGTGCCTCGGAAAAGTGAAGGCTCCCATGACCTAGAAAATACTCCAGGTCCTGATGGTAAGGTTCTGAGCTATTGGAGCCCATGCAAACTACAAATCTGGCATATTTTCTATGTGTAATCTAGGAATAAGGGAGCTTATCTGTTCTATAAAGCAACATATTTGGTTAGAACAGGGTAAATTTCAAAAACCATTTTGTATTACAAACCAATAAAAATGGTAGCCTCTTATAAAGAAAACCTGTTGCTGTTTTAAAACAGAATATGTCTTGGTTTAATCATATCTTATAATACTGAGGACTCAATAGATACTTTCAAGACTAAAGTGAACTGAAGTCTACCTAGTGAACTTTATGGAAGCATTACTTACTTCTGCAAAAGGTACTTAGCCTCCTGTTACCCTGCTCCACTCAGCATTAGGGAGAGCCTTACCTTGGGTATGGGCTAAGATTGTTCCTGTACCTTCATCACTTTACTCCACTCTATCACATCCGATGCCTTGGTTAAAAACATAGTGAGTCTTTAAAAGCACCTTAAACATAAATTTTCAAAAAACCTTTAAAAATGTACATCTAATTTTGTAGCCATCTAAAGAGTCTGAGCCTCAGGAGTATTAATATCCCTTTTCCCCTGCACAATGATGCTAAGGGCCCTTTGAAATACCATTACTTACACTAGAGAAACAACTATTTGAGCCTATCTGATGTAATATGTATTTGATTCCACTGGCCCATACAGTTTAGGAGAACCAGAATTGGTTAGGTGATCAGTCATTTAAGTATCTTACCATTTGGGTTATTTTAGCCAAAGGAAAGAAACAAATTACTTTGAGTTGATAATGACCTTGGAAAACATTTAGCCAATGGTGGATGTTATTTGTAGTCTTAAATAGAATTTCCTATACCAGGTATTCCCTGTTCCCACTGGCTTGTCATCACCCGAATTGCCTCCCTTAATTATAAGCCCATTGGCTTATATAGCCCAAATTGACCTTTTACTCATGGGCATGCATTGCCCATGAGAACGTTTCTAAGCCCCAGACGCATCCATTAAGAGCCACTGCATGTTAGTTATGAGCAGTTGAACTAAACCTGCTTCAGCTTGGTTGTGATGCTATAGGCGTGGTTCTTAGCTAGTTCTTTACAAATCATGTTTTGAGGAATATCAGGCCCTTGAATAACAGAGAAGTAAATGTGAAATACTAAGTTTTAGTCCTCGCTTGGAGATTCGCCATACACAGTAGGGGATTGCAGGCTCTCGGAAGTCTCAGAGGTAAAGAGACTTGTTTAACATGATTTATAGTTGCTTTTCCCAAACTTATTTGATGATGGGATGCTTTTTATAGTACCATTTATTAGTAGGTTTTAGAACTAGTATCCCTTGGTTGGAAGAAGAAACACTGTATTTTATCCTGCACGCTCCCACACCGACAAGGGTAAACTTACAATAACTTTGCAGAGCAGGATGGACGGTGGATGAATGCTTATACTTACATAGGGTTACTGCATCTGGCCAGTTTATTTATGGGGTTTAAAATGAGTTCACACATCATTAGAAACTCAGGGCAGTTTGCAGGTGAGAACAAGGAGACCTGCTTTTAAAACCTTCCTTATTGGGAGAGAGTTCGGTGGATGCTGTATAACATCATTCTCTCAAGCCTCTTTGAAGTGTGAAAATCAGCATCTGCCACAACTTTACACTAATTTCATGTTTGTGAAAAAGCAGATATAGGCTGTTGGTTTTGTGCAAATACATGAAAACTGCCCAAATGAGAACAAACAGTGGTTACTTATTCAAAGGTAACTATAACAAAGGTGGCCATTATCACTTGTGTTTGGCAGACTCAAAGGGGCGCAGGGGATGGGAAACTCCCCTTTATAGGTTAAAAAAAGGGAATACTTCACGCATCCTCTGATGGGAGGTTGTTGGCGTAGAGAAGCTGGACGTGGCCAACTAGAAGTGGGGCACCTTAAGTGATTGTCTTAGGGAATACATGTGGCTTTCCCTGGTTGGTCCCAAGTTGGAAGCAGGGGCAAAAAATAGGAATGCTGACAGTCCCTGACCAAGTCCTGACCGTTCTGAGTCAATTGCTGCAGAGACTGTGTTTTGGTTGCCTAGGCTAGCTTCCGCAGAGGTTTTACATAAGAATTCTATCATTGTATATGATCTGGCCAGTGTCTATTTGTATATTCAGTCTCTCAGCTTATAATGTGGACTCTGATGCTTGAAAAAATACCAATCTAATTAAACCTACTGACCCTTGGAAATTTTTAGAGTGAACGCTATGCCTGCTGTGGGCTACTTCTGGAGAATGGTAGTAATCATGCATTCTATTTTGATGCAAATGCTCACATAGAATACATTCAGTCAGGTAAAAGTACATGTTTTATCATAACTATGGGATCTGGTTAGATGGTCGGCTTTTTCATTTCATGGCTGCTCACTGCCACTGCAGCAGCTATCGGCAAGTCCACAAGGTCTGTTTTGAATTCTGAAATTGACAGTACAGCAAACCAAACAGGCCTGATACTGACATTTTGGAGCGAGCTGCTTACCTCTGCATGTCAGTGATGTGCTTTGCTTTGCCTTCTCTCTTTATTTTCTTAGATATCTATTAAAGCCTTTGAATTTATCCAAGAATCATAATATGTACATCCAAACTGTCAACCCCAAAATCTGGTCTGAAGTGATAACTCAGTTTCTACAGTTGAGGGAAGAAGGCAATCCTGCCCTCCTCCACTGGGTTAGGCCGTTTTTGTGTTGCTATAAAGGAATAGCTAAGACTGGATAATTTAAAAAGAAAAGAGGTTTAATTGTTTCATGGTTCTGCAGTCTTTACAGGAAGTAGGGTGCCAGCATCTGCTTCTGATGAGGACCTCAGGAAGCTTACTGTCATCGCGGGAGGGGAAGGGGGAGCATGCATCTCACATGGCCAGAGAATAAGCAAGAGAGAGAGGCAACATGTCACACACTTTCAAACAACCAGATCTCACAAATTAGCTCATTCATCACAAGAAGATGACACTACACCATTCATGAAAGACACATCCCTGCAATTCAATCGCCTCTCACCAGGCCCCACCTCCAACATTGGGGATTACATTTCAACATGAGATTTGAAGGGGGTGTCTGAGGTATATCCTCTACCCCCACCAGTAAAAATCTACAAGAATAGCCCCCAAATCTTGAATGAATGAAACAAATGGAAAAGAGGCAACAAATAGGAAATCAGGAAAGTATCAAATCATGGGCCATTTTGACGTGTCTCAGAATTTAGGTTTAATGAATATTTAACTTTTTTATTTATTTATTTATTTTTGTCTCTGGTGACAGTGGAAATGAATAGTCAGGTTGACAAGGTAAATGACCCAACAACAGAGAGTCAACAAGAAGATCAACTAATAGGTAAGATGCCCCTTGTGGTGAGATTTTCAATTGATCTACCAGTCATAAGAACTATTTGCAAATAACATGTTGGATTTCCCTTGGTTTTTGCCAAGTTCCCACAGCATGGCTTGGGATAAACTTTGAAAATCTTTAAACCAAATAACACAGCATAAGGAGAAAGGATCACCCCTAGAAGCTTGCCATCTTGAAGGGGAAAAGATGAGCTACAGCACATTCAAATCATGTATACCCTGGTTTTCTGTGCTTTGACAAGTAACAAATGTCTCCATCCATCTCACCCCTGGCCTCCTGGAGTGGTCAAATTATTTCAGAAACTCCAAGGTGATTCTGAAGCATTGCTTTTCTAGAAGCTACCTGCTGAGTTGCTTGGTGTATCTGTCTTTAAGCATAACACTCAATCTTTGCCCTGGAGTTTGTATAAAGGAATATGAGTGTGTGTGGACAGAAACTAGCCTGCCTTCGGTCCTGTTTTTTCACACCACTACCTGTGGACTCGTGCATCTGCAGGAAGGTTTGTTACAGTGAATTGTTATGCCCAGACCGTTTATTCCCCGAAGAAGACCACCAGAGTCC
>NC_045453.1:46072260-46081856 GCF_002776525.5 Piliocolobus tephrosceles | reverse complement strand
AAGGTTTAGCAACAGGGTGGAGTGGGCTTGCATCCTGTGCCCTTTCAGAATGAGCTTCAGGGAACTCCCAGGAAGATAAAAAGCCTGGTCCAGACCATGTTTAGGAGTTTTTCCAGACCAACATTCTAAATTCTCTCAGTGGAGACTAAAGTATATTTAGAATGATGAGGGTAACTGAGTCCAAAGCCAGTACTGCTTGCTTCATGGCAGCCAATTACACCAAGAGACAGGGTGTTGAGGCAAGGAAATGACTGTATTCCAAGAGCCAGCAAACCAAGAAGATGGCAAACTAATGTCCTAAGGATTCACCTTAAATTTATAGAATTTTAGGCTCCTTTTATCTTCGAGGAAAGGGAAGAGGGAGGTGATTGAGATCAAGAGGTGACAGACATCTGGGCTACAGCAAGGGTCCAAGGGGGAGTTGTGAAACTTCTTTGCCCTTGGTCAGGTCACATTGCGCCTATAAATCTTTAACATAATGTTGTTACTTGTGTGCTTACTGTCTTTATCTCTTGGGTGGTTAGTTTTGGGAAGGAACTATGGTCATCTTTGCTTTAAAGTTAAATTATAAACTAAATTCCTGCCATTGTTAGCTCATCCTACATGAAGAGATGAGCAAAAGCAATTGACCCAAAAGATATCACTGGACAGGGGCAGCGGGGAGCAAAATGGAGCTAGTCATGCTAAGTCTCCTTTACACTGCTACATGAATGGTCTATAATTCTCTTCCATACCCTGAGGGCTGATGAGAAGAATTAGAAGAAGGAAATCATGCTTGCTTTTATAACTGTTCCAACTCCTGGTTTAAAATATTTAGTTGAAAAAAAAAAAAAAAAAACCTATGGAATAAATGAATCATGGGTCATCGAGTGTAAGGCACAAATGATACGTTGACACCCTTGCCCCCTATACCTCCTTGCACTCCCTGCATGTTCTTGATGGTTCTCTACACTTTCCTAAGAGGCTTGGCTGTACCATTTTTGTGCTCCAGCATCACAGAAGAATAAAGTTTGGGAATGTGTGAAAGAATACATGTCTTCTTCCTGTATGGTCTTGAACATACTTTAAAACTAAATGTAATGGTATCTGTGTAATGCATGTATAGCATAAGACTGCTAAAAAGTATAAGCTCATACAAACATGTTCTTATAAATATTTCTTTTTTTTTACTTTCTTTATATATTTAAAATAATATCCTGCTAAGCTGCAGAAATGATATGGTTGAGGAGTTTCCATTAAAAAGTAATGAAGTGAGACTAAACCTGAACAATTTAAATGCAAGCACCTCGGTGCTTCCTTTCCTTTTACCCTTTTGCTGCCAATAAACTATAGACTTCTTGTCTAGATTTTTTTCTTACAGACATTATTACTTTCCTGTGTGACCAGTATCCAGATAAAGTGCCAGGATTACTCTGTTTTTCTTGGTTAATATCAAAATGATATTTTTCTTGAAAATAAAAATGAACTTATATGTTCACCCAAATGAATCAGGTGTCGAAACTTTTTTTTTTTTTTTTTGAGACACAGTCTCACTCTGTCACCCGGGATACAGTGTAGTGGCACAATCTTGGCTCACTGCAACATCCCTGGTTCAAGTGATTCTCATGCCTCAGACCCCTGAGTAGCTGGGATTACAGTTGCATACCACCATGACTGGCTAATTTTTTGTATTTTTAGTAGAGATAGGGTTTCGCCATGTTAGCCAGGCTGGTCTTGAATTCCTGACCTCGAAGTGATCTACCTGCCTCAGCCTCCCAAAGTGCTGGGATTACAGTCCAGGTATCAAAACTTAAAGTCCAAAATTAGTTTAAGGAAACTAAATTCCAGGAAGGAGAAGTGACATGCACAGGGTCACCTGGCTCATAAATGGAAATTTAAATACTCCAATTCAAAATTCTGCTCCCTAAGCAATAGCAAGTTTCTGGACACAGTTGTCACAGAGGCAGAATGTGACTTGTGCAACGTCACTGACTCCCACAGCAATATTTACACAGAATGGTTTGTTAAGGTGATCTGGTCATTTGACAGGAAGAATTGCTCCATGAATCATACCTTCAAGGAAATTAAAGAAATACAGTGAAATAGAGAGTTCAAAGACATAATACAAGAATGTTTGGCGTTGTATAATTTGTAATTGTAAAAAATCAGGGGTAGCATAAGGATACAACAGGGGGAGGGTTAAATGAATCAATGGAACACTTTCCAAATGTAAATGTTTTCCAACAAGTATTTGAGGGCAGCAAAGATGGTTATGAAATCTGAACCTTTGGTTCTGGAGAAACATGGAAGACTGAATGTGGCTTCTAGGTTGAGCTTTAAGAGGCTTGTAACTTCCATTTTTGCACTCTCATAATGCTCGCTGCCTGGAATCCAGACACCTTGAAAGAAGCCCAGGTTATCCTATAGAATGAAGGAGGTCACATGGAGAAAAGTCCTAGAAAATGAGAGTCCCTTTCAGATGTTCTGGCCCCAGCAGGTACCACCTCAAGCAGATGAACTGCCCAGCTGAGTCAAGACCAGATGGTAAAATCATGAGAAATAATGAATCACTCATATTATAAGCCACTAAATTTTGGGCTTCAGATTGTTGATACAAAGACAGGCCTTATGGCCACAGTCTTGCATTTTAATGCCCACCTTGGACCTTGAACCACTCAAGGTAAGGAGTTGGAACTGATAGCTCTGCATAAATAAATCTGGGACTTTCAGCTCAAGAAATTCATAGAAAGACTTGGATCTCTACCAGGTACTGCAATGGGGAAAGAAAACGGCTCCCGAGATAGACAGAAACCACAAATACACTGTGAGCTTGAAACACAATTGTATGTGAGCCAAAGTCATGCAGTAATAAACAAATTGAAAAATGAACTGAATAGTCGATTACAGACCAGTGTGATGCCTGGTGTATGTGGCAAATGGAAATATGAAACTATCCCATGGAATTTCTGCAAAAGAAAAACAAATTCTCAAGCTGAATTTACAGTTTTAAGACTTACAGAACACACAAGGAAATGATCCATTTTGAGTGAGAGTCAGTAGGTAAAATTACAGGACAATTAGCACTATGAGAACATAAGAGAGGAGAGAATTTTGAAGATTTTATAAAATAGCTACGTTTGAATGACAAAACAGATAAAAGCAGACATAAAACAATCAGAACACAGCAACACTAAATAATTAACAGCAATAGAAAAAACAAATTAAAATGTAGTAATATAAAAGACACATGAAGAGACAGGAAGGAGAGCAAGAGAATAATAACCAAGACATGTTAAGTTCAATAAGAGTTCTACAAGGAGGTAAGGCAGTGTAGGGCTATGTATTTGATTGATACCCACCAAGCCTCTCCAGGCTTAATTTAATTTGGACTGAGATTACTGAAAACCAGGGACCCCAGATATAAAATACAGAACCACAATGAAATCCCACCACGCTCCCACTAGTATTGAATTATAAAGTTAACACCAGCAAATGTTACAGAGGATGTGGAGCAGCTAGAACTCTTGTACGTGGCTGCGGAACATATAAAATGGTTCAACCACATTTTAAAAAATTGTTAGTTTCTGGCAAAATTAAGTATATATCCATCCTATGACCCAACAATTCTATTCCTATTTGAGAGAAATGAAAACCTATATTCATAAAACCCTTGCACAAGAATATGCATAGCAGATGTGCTCACAAAAGCCCCAAACTTGACACAACACAAATGTCTAGCAGCAGGAAAATGAACTTTAAAAAGTGACATATACATACATGGGAATTCTAGTTAGCAACGAAGAGGAACAGATTAACAAAGCAGCAACATGAATGAATCTCAGAAGCATTACGCTGAGTGAAAGGAGATAGACACAATGAGATACTTGTATGATTCCATTTGCAGGGAGTTCTAGGGCAGAAAAACACTAATTTATGGAGATAGAAATCAGATCATTTGTTCTTTCCAGCAGGAGTGGGGTAATAGGGAAGAGAACTTTCTGGGGTGATGATATAATGTATATCTTCATGGTGGTGTGGGTTTAATGTATGCATTTTTCAAAACAGATTGAAATGTATGCTTAACATCTATGTGTTTTCCTGTAGGCGGATTACACCTCAATTTTAAAAATCTAAAAAAAATAAAATGTATAGGCTCTTCTAGGGCACAGTGTCTTCTTAGCGTTCTCTCATGGGTAGTGAAAAAGGCAGATAATTTAATAAATACAGTCTGAAGTGGTGGCATAACCATCAATGACTTTTGCAAAGCAGCATTATGAAAATTGTTATTTTTATATGCCGATCCCTGGAAACTAGTGTGTGTGCATGGGCCTGAAAAGGGAAGCCACATCAACTCAGGGTTACAGTTTTCAAAGAATACTTTGAAGAATTGAGTGAATCGTCCCCATCAGCCAAAGCTCGTTGTCAATGTGGCATACATTTATTAGCAGTGATTTATATGCTCTTTAAAGATACCATGTGCCAGCAATTACAGCTCAGATATCCAAAGCTCTTTGATAGTCAAATAAGATATTCCTGGCCTATGTGAGGGGTGAGAGACATTTAAATGGCTGTATTAAAAAGGTATTCCTTGCTAAGCCTGTGAAGGTGTCTTATCTTCAATCTAACAAATGGCTTCTCTTTGTCTTCAGCAGGGGCACAAGATGAAGCGAAGGAACAAAGAAATGGAACTAAATGACAATCCACGGCATTGCAAGGCCTCTCCTGGCTCTGGGGGAGTTCGGGAAGATAGCAGCACACGCTGTGGAGGAGGGTGGGGGTGGGGGGAAGGCAAGTCCCACGAAAGGACGGGGAATCCTTTACTCTAATTTCTCCAGCTGCATTTTGTTCCGTTTATCTGCAGAAAAAGAAAGAAAAAAAGAAAAAAAAAAAAATCTAATTTGGTGGAGGGACCCACGTTAACGCATCTTTCAGGCATTATCCTTGTAATCTCTGTCTTTTCTCTTGCAACTTGGCCCCAGGGTCACAGTGGCTTGGTCGAACAATCACATGTGTATCCTGGCCCGTCTGCTTTCTTGGTTATTTCACAAAGCTGGTCACACAGTGGTGTATTCAAAGGAAGGGGAGGAAGACAGTTGTTTAATGAGCTGCAGGCTACATTTTAGGAATCAATGAGCCCAGCAGCAGTATAATCCCGAGACAGAGGAGGCAGGATAGAAAATGGGCAAAAACCTTGGAAACCACTTGGAAAAGGTCTGGACAGTGAGGTGAAAATATTTTCTTCAGGGATTCCCAAGGCACAGTGTGTTCCAAGTGGCTAATGAGAAATATGGAAGCTGAATCTTTTCCAGAGCAGAGTGCAGAGGCATAACAGAAGGGTGGGCCCTGGCAGCCATCTGGGTCTCTTCCTTCCTAACCAGGGTGGCAGGTGCATCCTTCTTTCGCATTGACTTTCAGCAGAGCTTACTTGGTTCACGAGGTCTTCACATGGAGACCACCAGTGAGAGGTGACTCTTTGCTGGATAACTGTAAAGGATGGCCCTTTGCTAGGTGTTGCAGTTAAAAGCTAAGACAAGGGGCACTGCATTTAGGACCCAAACATATGCCTATGAATATCAAAAGCTCCTCCTGAAATCTCTGTATGTTTTCCATAAAAGAACATCCTGTCTTCACCCAAGGCTTGACAGCCCACAGGGTAGTCTCATTTGAAATTACAGGAAATTAGAGCTTTTGCTTGCAGTTCTGTCTTCCTGGTCTGTGTTTAAATGGTGTCACTTGTTTATGCCAAGTTCAAGGCTGATGTGATGGTTGTTCCCCTCACCCAGAAAACCCTGAAGGGGAGGATACAGCCCTGAAGGGGAACAGCAGTACTAAAAACCCAAGATGCCAGTGGGCACAAGGGATGGCGATCTTGAGGAGGCCAGGCGTCATCACCGGTATCTATCCTAGAGCCAGTATAAGGCCAGATGCCTACTTCCACAGCTTCCCTGGGTTCCAAAGTCATGTCACTGTTTTCAGTGGTAACATATCATTTGTTTCATATCTTCTTAAATCCATCTTCTTTATAAGGGCTTTAGAGTTAAAACTTATTCATGCTGTTTTTCCTAACAGAGGGAGAAAAATCGTGGATTGAGTATTATTTCCAAAATAAAAGGATGTTCTGTTTTCTAAATATTCCATCAAATTCTTCAGTTTTGTACTTTTTCGATGGAAAATTCCTCTTCTTATCTTCCTATGACTTTGGTTTTAGCCTTTCTGAATTTGTTACCCCTTCTGGATGGCTTATTTGATATACTGGAATAGTTAAGCTATACTTCAGCATACGCAATATATTCTAACAAAAATTTTTTAAACAAAATCAAGACATCAGCAAGAATGACATTTACATGACCTCATAATGTGGGATTATGGCCTTCTGTTGCTATTCCAGTTTGATATGGAAACAGCTATATCCTCTATTGCCATTAGATGTTGCTTTTTGGAAAAGCAAAGAAAAGGCTCACTTTAAAGAATCTAAGAAATGATGTCATCCAATATTGACAGTTTCTATATTTCATGCCATCTTTATAACTCAGTTGAAAGTTGCCATCATTCTTGTGAAGTGTTTGACAAGTACAATCTGCTAGAAGCTCGTTTTTCTCGTGACTCCCAAATGTTAGTGCTACTCAGCCTCAGTAATGAGTTAGAGTTGAAAAAAACATGAGGGAAACAGAGGGACAGAGATTTTCTAATGAACAATGATGGAAGAGACCTAATGTCCTCGCTAGAAACAGCCAGGATGGGAATTATCCAGCCCTGGCATTCTCTTTATCATCAATGACAGTCATTTAATTCATTTATTTTAAATTGGGTGGGGTAGAAGTGGAAGGAGGGAATTCTCTGCCTAAAAATTCTAGAAGAATGAAAGTAATCTTTGTATCCAGGAAGCTAAGAGAATGAGGAATAAATATCTTCAGCCCCACTCCTGAATTTGATTTATCTTCAATCTATAATTAGATTGTGTTTTCATTTTTGCTTCGTCATGCTTGTTGACTGCTATTTGGCTATACAGTTTTATGCTTTAAAACAAATGATAAAGTTAATTTCCAATTCAATAGTGAAATATTAACAATCTAACTATAGCCAGATCAAAGACACCTGAACACAGAAAACCTTCATTTGCTGGTGCTGCCATTGGCTGGCTGTACAATGGAATAGATTTGAAAAGCTGATTGATTTTCCTGCACATAAATTCTGGATGTCAATTTCCAACCAAACTTCAATCCAGCTATGTGGCATGAAAGGTTAAAGGAGGGAGGGAGGAAAATAGCCCTATGTTAGTCATGTTTGCATACAGAGGACCAAAGTAGGCCTTCAACATAATAGTTCTAATTAAAATGGTCCTCGCTGTAGGAGAGACAAAGGGGCTTTTCCTCTAGCTGGTAACTATTCAGATGATGGACAAGTCTTCTTTCATAAAAGATTACAAAGAAAGCATCCGAATCACTGTCTGTGATACTGGGTCACATATTAATCACCGCAGCTAATTGTAAATCTTTCTATGAAACACTGAAAAGCCTCTTTGTGAATTAACACAGTTCTGCTTGATGCACTTGATTTGAAAAGACATTTCTCTGTATGTGGTGCATGTCGGCTTTGCTTTGAAAAATAACAAAGTTAGCAGAATATGTTCAATATATTTTCTTGGGGAATAGGGTTTTTATTACATGATTCATTAAGGATTTGCCTTACCCTGACATTTGTGATATAAAGGAAAATCAGAAAAAAAGTAATTTTGTTGATCAAGGTATGTTTTTACTTAATGCAAATAAATGTAGTCTGTTGCTTGCAAGGAAAAAAAAATGGCTTCTGATATCTGGTATAAACTGCTAAATAGGATAATACGTGCCTCTTTTGTTAAACCAGCATTTAAATGCTGGACTGCTTCTAAATCTGTTTGTTTCTTTTCATCTGTGCCATACACTAAAAAACAACTGTTGCCTTCATACTATATTTGTTAGAGCAGAATACAAATAAAATTTGAGAGGATAATGTGAAATTATCTGTGTTTTGTGAAATTTGTTCTTTAGCCACAAGCAATGAGTAATGAAAAATACTCAATATGATTTGATTGCAAATATACGTATGTAAAATTATTCCTGTAAGTCAGCTTTAACTTACTGATAGTTTTCCCTTACTAAGACTGGTCAGCGTGTTGGCCGTGTTTTTCAAATTTTAAACTATAGAGTAGTTTTGTATAGATACAAATCCCAGTGTCTAAGTTTTGGCTGAATACTAGATAATTACTTACCCATAGCATCAGCCTCTGAGATGCAGGATATAAGTTGTTGAGATAAAGCCATTGGTACTGTGAATGTTGGTCTATCTTTCAGAACCCATGACCATCGCTGGAATTTTTAAAGAGTGTCTTTTATGAACCAGTCACTACGCTGACACTACAACCATGGCAGCAACGATTCTCAGTCTACCATTGATGGAACTGACAGAATTACAGAATTATTAAGAGCTTAGCAATGGGTCACCAAAAAATCACTACAGGAAAAACTCAGCGTTCCTTTGAAAATGGAATATGCTTTCCACCAAATTTAGCTCCCTTCATCTCCTACAGAAGTGGCATCAGTGTTATTATTTGAGGAGGCAATAAAGAAAGCCAACTGCTGTATCAAACAAAGCCAGATACTTAATAGTTTAAGGATAATAAAGTTTTTCAAACTGCTGTACCACCAGAGTGTTTTTCCCATAATAAACAAGGTTGGATGAGACAAAAATTATAGATAGGACAGTCTTACACTGCAAAGGACAACCTCAACAGAAATGCTTCAGAATGGCAGTGAGGATAATGAGACATGGCCAGGTGCAGTGGCTCACGCCTGTAATCCCAGCATTTTGGGGGACCAAGGTGGGTGGATCTCCTGAGGTCAGGAGTTTGAGACCAGCCTGGCCAACATGGTGAAACCTTGTCTCTACTAAAAATACAAAAATTAGGCAGGCATGGTGGCGGGTGCCTGTAATCCCAGCTACTCGGGAGGCTGAAGCAGGAGAATCACTTGAACCCAGGAGATGGAGGTTGCAGTGAGCCGGGATCACACCACTGCAATCTGGCCTGGGTGACAGAGACTCCATCTCAAAAACAAACAAAGAAACAAACAAAAAAGAAAAGAAGAAGAAGGAGAAGGAGAAGGAGAAGGAGGAGGAGGAGGAGGAGGAGGAGGAAGGGGAAGGGGAAAAAGAGGAAGAAGAAGAAGAAGGAGGAGGAGGAGGAGGAGAAGAAGAGGAAAAGAAGAAGAAGGAGGAAGAAGAAGGAAGAAGAAGAAGAAAAGAAGAAGAAAGAAGAAGGAAGAAGAAGGAAGAAAAGAAGGAAGAAGAAGGAAGAAAGAAAAGGAGAAGGAGAAGGAGAAAAAGAAAGATAACGTGGCAAGATGGCCGAATAGGAACAGCTCCAGTCTCCATCTCCCAGCACGAGTGACACAGAAGACCGGTGATTTCTGCATTTTCAACTGAGGTACTGGGGTCATCTCACTCGGGAGTGCCGGACAATCGGTGCTGGTCAGCTGCTGCAGCCTGACCAGCGAGAGCTGAAGCAGGGCAAGGCATCGCGTCACCTGGGAAGCGCAAGGGGGAAGGGAGTCCCTTTTCCTAACCAGGGGAACTGAGACACA
>NC_045453.1:46063782-46067260 GCF_002776525.5 Piliocolobus tephrosceles | reverse complement strand
GATTGCATTGGGGAGTTATACCTGATATAAATGATGAATTGATGGGTGCTGACGAGTTGATGGGTGCAGCACACCAACATGGCACATGTATACATATGTAACAAACCTGCACGTTATGCATATGTACCCTAGAACTTAAAGTATAATAAAAAAAAATAAAATAAAATAAACCCCCCCCCAAAAAAAAAAAGGAAAGAAAGATAACGTGACATGATTCTACCCCTGCTAGATGCACTTTTTCATCTCCAGACAATTTTCATATCTTTGCCTGGCCCTCTTATGTTTCTACCCCAACATTTCTGCCCCCATGCCTTGCACTGACCAAAGGTGCCAACAAAGATTGCTTAACTCTACTGGTGGTTCTCAGGGCTGAAAGGGATAATGGTACCAATTTAAGTTGTTCTCGCCAAGACTGGCCCAGCTGTGGGGTTTTGAGAACTAAACTGCCTCTTTCTTGGTTTAGAAGATGTAAATACTAATACATGACTGAACTCTCTTACAAATGTAAACATGAATAAAATGCCAAAATATGATACTTTAATGTTTGGACAAGCACTTGATAAATTATTAGCATCAGGTTATGCTATTCGGTACTGTTGGCAGATGGTCCTTTCTCTAGCTGAGGATGCTCCACAAAAAGAAGAAATGATTTTTACAATTAGTAAATACGAAATTTTATTCTACTGAAGTTGATTTAAACTTTGCCCTCAAATTAAGGACCCATGAGGTTAAGGAAATTGTTTTGCTATAATTTAGAGAAGTGGGAAATTTGAGGTCTTAAAATTAAAACATCTACACGCCGACAAAATTACTGATGGCGTGAATTTTTTAAAGTCATCTTTTCTCTGATAATAACTAGCGAATCTATAAAGAAAAAAGGCGGTACACTTCTCTCTACTTCTTGGTTCACATGTATAGAAGGATGTAGATTGGCAAGGAGAGAACTATACCAATATGCTCTTCCCTTCCCCAGGGGAGGATTATACTTCCTCGTCCTACTGAAATTGGACATCACTGTGTAATTTTGTTTGTTCAGTATGTGGGCAGAAATGGCATGTGTCACATCAGGCTGGAGCATGAAGACTCACGCTCTATTCTTTCCCCTATGGTAATAATCAGCAATATCCCAGACAGGCTGACCTGTCACCATAGATCCAGGAGTGAAGACATTGAGTGGAGTTTCAGGCAACCCCAGTGAGAAGGTGGCATGACTGAGAAAAACTTCGTTTTGAAATTTGGGGGTCATTTGTTACCCTATGGTAACCTGTCCTATACTAACTGATACATAGGCCATCAAAACATTTAAGTAAAAAGGGTAAGAATCTGAATTATTCTCTTTTCCAACCTCTTCTTTGGTGACTCTCAACTTGGTTTACGATGCTGTCAGCATATTGGCCTTCGGTCCACTGCTAGAACAGGCCAAGTTCCTTCGATCCTTAAGGCCTCTGAACTTGAAAGCTCTTTCTTCCCATTCTCAAGGGTCTGGTACCTTGTCATCCCTGAGATCTCAGCTATAATGTCACTTTCTAGACATGCCTTCCCTAGTGGCCAAGTTGAAAATAGATCCCTTTTCCCTACTTGTGTTTGCCTATCTAACTCCTACTTGCTACTTCAGAACACTTACAATAATTTTGTAATTGTTTATTTGTTTATAGGGTAGGGATAAAAATTATGTCACAACTCAGATGTACAAAATAATGTAGCTGCTCTCCAACCCCTGACCCAGTCCCCGGCCCAAAAAAAACCCTGTGTTTATCTTGTTTCCAAGCACTATTCAAATGGTCAGAGGGAGTTGTGGTAAAAGAATTTAAATTTGTCAAGTAAAGGTATCTAGTCATTTCCAGTGTAAAATGCTTTGGAATAAAGATTTGGTCAGATTCAAGGTTTAAACTCCACACTAATGCTATTTCCTGCCACCTAAATTTTGTGCCCTTCTCATAGAGAAAGTCCCTTTCTTTCTCTTTCTCCCCTTCCTTCCTTCCTTCCTTCCTTCCTTCCTTCCTTCCCTCTTTCTTTTTCTTTCTCTCTCTCTCTCTCTTTCTCCCTCCCCCCCCCACTCTCTCTCTCTCTCTTTTTTTTGATATGGAGACTTGCTCTGTTGCCTAGGCTGGAGTCCAGTGGCACAATCTCAACTCACTGCAACCTCTGCCTCCTGGGTTCAAGTGATTTCGCCTGCCTCAGCCTCCCAAGTAGCTGAGCTTACAGGTGCCTGCCACCACCTGTAAAAATTACCACACCCAGCTAATTTTTGTATTTTTAGTAGAGATGAGCTTTCACCATGTTGGCCAGGCTGGTCTCGAACTCCTGACCTCGTGATCTGCTTGCCTCGGCCTCCCAAAGTGCTGGGATTATAGGCATGAGCCACTGTGCCCTGCCAAGGCCTTATTTTTTAATCACTATGCAATAAAACTGCCAATAAATATTAAAATAGTAGTTACTATAATATTTTAAAAGTAATTATCTAAATGTTTTCTCAAAGAGGATATCAAGAATAAAATGATGTATTTTTTAGAAAGTAACAAAACCAAGAACACTGCTATTGTCTGAATGTTGGTGACCCCTACCCTGCCTCAAAATTCATATGTTAGAACCTAATACCCATGTGATACTGCTATGAGGTGGAACCTAATACCCATGTGATACTGCTATAAGGTGGGACCTAGAAGAAGTGATTAAGTGTTGAGGGCTCTGTTTTCATGAATGGAATTAGTGCCCTTATAAAAGAGATAGACAAGAACCGCCTTGCCCCTGGTGCCATGTGAGAACACAGCAACAAGGTGCCATCTAGGAAGCAAAGAGCCCTCACCAGGCAGAGAATCCGCTGGCACCTTGATTTCGGACTTCCAGCCTCCAGAACTGTGAGTAATAAATTTCTGTTGTTGGCAAATTACCCAGTCTAAGGTTTCTTGTTACAGTAGCCTGAACAAACTACAACAAACACTGTTAAAAATGTGAGATGAATCCAAAGCACTATTTAGAAGAAAATTTAGTTTTACATGCTCTAATTGTGCATTACAGCATTTTTTGCATTAAAAATAAAAAAGAAAATAGTATTAAAAGTATTCAAATTAAGATTTTTGAAATGCAAAAAATCCAAAGAAATCCAAAGAAAAAGAGGATTTTATATATATGTGTACACACACATATGTACATAAAACTGAGAAATTTTAAAAACAGTAAACTATTAAAATCAAACTAAATCTGGGTTCTTATGAGTAATTTTTAAAGGATAACAACATAGAAATTAAATTTTGAGGATATTAAATTTTATTAAAATATGTATTAAATACATATTAATATATGTATTAAAATATTTATTAAAATATTAAACCAATAACAAGTCAAAGAAATTGGAGATTTTTGTTTTTTGAGACAAGAGTCTTGCTCTGTCGTCCAGGCTGGAGTGCAGTGGCACGATCTCGGCTCACCGCAAGTTCCGCCCCCCCCCCCCCCCCCCCCCCCCCCCCCCCCCCCCCCC
>NC_045453.1:46042437-46063682 GCF_002776525.5 Piliocolobus tephrosceles | reverse complement strand
CCCAGCTAATTTTTTTTTGTATTTTTAGTAGAGATGGGGTTTCACCGTGTTAGCCAGGATGGTCTCGATCTCCTGACCTTGTGATCTGCCCGTCTCGGCCTCCCAAAGTGCTGGGATTTTTTAAAGATAAAATTTACCAAGATCAATATAACATGAGGCAGAAAACCCACAAACAATTTCATAGCAGAATTGAGAAAAGATATCAAAAAGTCACCCAGGCTAACTATATCTATCTACCCATATTTCAATTGATCATTCACTCTATCAATCTAGCTATCTAAGAATTATGTACCAATTGTCAAAAACTTAAGAACAATCACAAATAATATTCTTGATTTGTTTTCATTTCATATTATTTTTATAATTGAATCATACTGTATATCATTTATGTATACTACTTTTTCAAGTGGTTGTACCACAAACATTTCCTTGTCAGTTAAGGATTTCCCCAAGTCATTTAAAAATATTTCCTCGTATGGCTGTAATTTTTACTTCCACTTCCCTGTCATCTGTATACTTAGGTTCCTTGACTTTTTTTTTTTTTTTTTTTAATGAAACGACAAATAACACTTTTAGTCACAAATTTTTGTTTACATCAGGGTATATTTCCAAAAGAGGATTTTCAGGGTTCACAAACAGTTGATGTTTATTATCAAATTACTTTGCAAAGTCAAACTGCTAGCAATTAAAAGTGACAATTTCCATTTTGTAGCACCCTCACAGGCCTTGAGGGGCCTATAAATGTGGACATTAAAACATGTCAGTATGAGAAACATTTGCCATTATGATTTAACCAGCAATTTTTGTTTACTAAGGTGGGTAAACAAATTTCTATCTGCTATTTTTATTTCCTGATTAGGGAATTAATCTGTTCATGTTCTTTGGTCATTTGTCAATTGGGATTTTAATTTTTCATTGATATTTATGAGTACTTTATATACCGAGAGTATTATCTTTTTATCATATTTCCTGCATAAAATTTTCTACTTGTGCTTTGCTTTATAATTTTGATTGTGATATTTTCTGACACACAGGTGCTTGTTATGTTTGTACACAATCAAGTCTCTCCCTTTGTGCTGGCTTTCATCACTTTTGGAGTTGACATTGATGGTTTTTGCCTACTAATCATCCAGTCCTACTGCTTCCAGGGACGAAGCCCTTTAGCCCAGGAGAAAACTCTTCTTATGCAATTTCTGAAACTGGCCTTCCACTCCTACTCTCTGTCCAGACAGGCACACATAGGACCCAGGCTGGACAATCACAGGACTTTATCTCCCTGTTTTCAGTGATTGATTAGAGAGAACATGTGACCCAAACTGCGCACCCTCGATGTCTTCCCCAACACTTTGGTTTGGAGAGCCTTTGTTCTGACTCAGGAATACGAGCCAGTAAACTCCTCTTTTAAGAAAGTTTGAGTTAGGTTTCTATCTCATGTGACTGAATGGCTCTCCAAATCTCCCAAAGAACAAAAGTCTTACAGTGTCTTAAGGGCTCCCTGTGACGTCATGTTGCCCTCCTCCCCCATATCTCTACAAACTCATCCTCTGCTACTCTCCCCTATGGGCTTCTCTACTCCAGGCACAGCGGCCTCCTGAAATATGCCAGGCACGTTTCTTGCCTTAAAGCTTTGCACTAGCCCTTCTAGAATTATCTTCTTGTATATATGCATATACATATATGGCTACATTGCTCACCTCCTTGGAGTCTTCTCAAAGCTTTCTCAGTGAGATCTGCCATGACGACCCTTTTTAATTCTGTAAACAATCCCCAACTGAGGCCCTGCTCATTGGCTCTACTTTTTTCCCTTTCCATGGCACTTATGTAATTTACCTATTATTAAATTCATTTCAAAGAAAACCATATTGAAAAATCTCCCACTGCTTGATGACGAAATTGAAGACAGGGATTTTTATATGTTTTGCTCAATGAAGTACCCCAAGCACCAGAACAGTCCCTGACACATATTAGGTTCCCATTTAGTGTTTACTGAATAAATAAAAGAATTCCACTGACTACTGTGTTCTTGGAAATACTTGGCAAAACCCCTTTTATGAGACTGGTGACCACCTGGCTAATGTCTCTTTCTTTTCTCTTTGGAGAAAAATGTACAGGAGAGATGAAATTCAACTCTGATTATTACGCAAGTTAATAGGAGGCTCTGCGCCCTGTCCCGGAAGAAAAATATTAATGAAGAATGATGAAAGAGCAAGCAATGTTTACAATATTATTGTGAGAACTCCCTTTTGGTTCAGAAATTATGCCTACTCCATATTTAATGCAAAAAAGGAGGAATCTGTTCATTGATCCTTCCTCAAACTGAGCAAGGGGTTGGATTTTGTTTTGATGTTACTATGTTCCATCTTTTTATCTGAGAGTCGATGATGGCAAGAACTGTTTAGCTAGGGTTGGCCAGGCTACCTTAGGAAGACAATGACATCTCTATGGGTGAACACAATGAAGGTTGACTTGCAACACACCCCTTGTGAGTTGACCAGCTTTCCTACAGGCTTCCATCCTGCAGTGCTGTTACCTTCAATGTGTGGCCTTCACGTCACCATGGAACAAGAAGAGAGAGTGGAGATTATCAGCCAGATATAGGAAAGATTGTACATCTCCACTACCCTCATTTCACTGGTCACAACTTGGTCAACTGGCCCCACATGATCTCCTGGAAAATGTAGTTTGCCCAAGTAGCAGGAAAACAAATGTTTGGTTATTACCTAGCATTGCTTCTACTTTCCCTCCTTTGAGTCATAGCTGTGGGCTGTGGACCAGCCCTCAATTTTCATCCCCCAAGACCATGTCAGCCACAGTGGCTTAGGGAAGAAGTACCACCTGTATATCTTAGATGCTCATAGCAATCTCACATTGGGCAAAGGCTTAATAGTGGAGTGGAGAAACCTGAATGTTGCTCTGCGTTGCCTTGGACAGAAAGTTGAGGATGCAGTAAGATAAGCCTTTGCCTGACCTTGTTGTCCTAGAATGGACTTTTTACTTGTTTTTGAGAACACCAAAAGAAAACCTGGTCCAAGGGAGGTGTGTATGTCTAATTTTTCTAAATCCTAAAATGTGCGGCTTTTGAACTTCAAAAGTCTTTCCCTGTTCAGAGATAGGGAAATGTTCCACCAGATGTTCACCTATATTTTCTTTTATTTGTTAGAAATTCTTTGTGTTTGGGTGTGTGATTCCATTTTTTTACACCTATATCTTTAAGGCACTTTGAATTTATTTCAGTAGTTGGTATTTAGAAGGGAATAAGTTGGTTGAGTAGCTTTAAAACTAGTCCTAGCACCAGCTGGGTACAGTGGCTCACACCTGTAATCCTAGCACTTTGGGAGGCTGAGGTGGGCAGATCACCTGAGGTCAGGAGTTCAAGACTGGCCTGAGCAACATGGTGAAACCCCATCTCTACTAAAAATACAAAAAATTAGCCAGGTGTGGTGGCTCATGCCGTAGTCCCAGCTACTCAGGAGGCTAAGGCAGGAGAATAATTTGAACCCAGGAGGTGGAGGTTGTGGTAAGTAGAGATCACACCACCGCACTTCGGCCTGGGCGACAGAGCAAGACTTCTCAAAAAACAAACAAACAAACAAAAACTAGTACTAGCACTAATTATGAAATAACACATCCAGATCTTTTTGCCCCAAGTTTATTTCTTTAACATATACTTATTTTACATTTATACAAGGATCTATTTTCTTGGCAACATTTTCGTTTGGTTTCTCTAGTACCATTCTGTTTTAATTAGTGTAATTTTAGAATATGTGCTGATGTTTATTAAGGCAAACTCAATACCTACTCTGCTTTCAAATGTTCTTGGCTATTACTTATTGTTTTGTGTTCTAGAAAAATCTTAAATTAATCTAATCACATTTCCCTCCTACAGTCCCCCTTTTCTAATTCTCCCTCTCTCAATATCCTCAGAAAAATGAATAAGTCAGTCAGTTTAGCCAGCCCATGCTTAGTTTAGACATTAAAGTGGGAGGGCATCTGTTATAAATGAAGCTTCCTGAGATGCTCCAGAGAAGCACAACATTTCTGTTCATCTCTGGCCTCCTGACAAGGCTGGGCTGTGGTATGAATAATGATTGGTTTCTGAATATTCTGTTACAAAGCCTTTTCCTGACTGTCTTGGCCTCTGGTCTCATCAATCTCATCTGAGTCATTTGGTTCTGCATAGTGAGTCAGGAGGCAAAAGCTAGGTAAATATCACTGTGTCTTGAGTGATCATCCTCTTTAAGTAATCATCCGCTTTGCAAACAAATGCTGAAGGGCTCAACTGAGCTGGTCTACAGGACTCTCAATCTGCAGGCATGGGAATACAGCGTTTGGTTACACATGGCATAGATCTGGGTTATTCTTCAAGAAAACTGAAACAAGTTCAGCCTAGACTCTTTAGCAGCCTGGCCTTGCAAAGACTTACACACTGCAACCTCAGAGATGCTGGGCCCTCTTTAAATGATCCAGGCCAGCCAGGGGGTAAAAAGTACTGTTTTTTGGTTTGTTTGTTTGTTTTGTTTAGTTTTTGGTGAACAGAGAGCATCATAATTATAAACAGAGAATGTATAAATAGCTAATGTGAAATAGCTCTTTTCATTGTTTAAATAACTTCATACATAATTCATTTACTCTTAACAAAAATGATGTAGGTACTATGATTATCTCCACTATACAGAGGAGCAAACTGAGGCACTAAGAGACAAAATAATTTGCAACAAGGCCACCCAACCAGTAAGCAGCAGCACCGTCATTTGAACAGGAAGTTTGGAGCCAAAGATTACTACCTAACCACTATATTAAAGGCTCTCAAACTTGGGCCAGCATCAGAATCACCTAGAGGCCTTGATCAATCACAGATCCTGGACCCCAACCTAGAGTTTCTCATTCAGGAGGTTATGGGTAAAAAGCTGGGATTTTGCACTTCTAACAACTTCCAGGTGATGCCACTTCTGCTGCTGTCCAGGGACCACACTTTGCAAACCACTGAAATGGGACTGTGAAGGTGAAGTAGGATGAACAGACCTAGACAATGACTAAGACCTGCAGCTAATTTTCAGTCTCTAAAATCAGAATATCTATATTCTCCTAGTCCCTAAACAACCCAAAGCTGGCATTGCCTGCAAGGTGCCAGCTTACTCTTATTTCCATTAGGTTTATAGGCAGCTATCAAAATAGTAGACAGTATTAAGACCACTGGCTGCAGCATCAAAACATCTGGGTTTAAATCTCAGCCCCATAGTTTACCAGTTGATTTAACCTCTCTAAGACTCTGTTGTCACATCTCTAAAATACCGATGATCATTATTTATCACTTACGATTTTAATAAAGGTAAATTTTATACACACACACATTGCTTAGCATACAGAAAAAAATGATGGTTAATTATTTTTACGAGAAAGAGGTATCTGATCCCCTTCCTCCCTCTCAAATACCAGCAGAGGTATTTATCTTTGAAAAGGCACTGCAGAAAGACTTGTCAGGGTCACATGGGGCACTCAAACTTTCTTTACAGCTTATAACTGTGACAAGGATAAAAGAGAAAATACACGTACTTGACAATCTGCTCCCGCCCAATTCTCATCTCTGAGGTCATCTTTCTGTGTACAGAAGAAACAGAGGAATTGGAAAAATGGGAAGTCCCCAAAGGAGGCGTGCAATTAACACAAAGGGAAGCTGGGCAACTGGTAAAAATGAGAAATCACTTGAAATCATTTTAGTCAGCGTTATAAATGAAATATCCTCTCCAGCAATTACTGAACTTTAAAAAAATTCCTTCTAGCTACTCTTTCTTTCATTTATTTAACAAATATATATTGAGTCCCTGTTTTGTATCAGCCACTCTCCTGGGTTCTGAAGATGTAGGGATAAACAAAACAGGCCGATTCCCTCCACATGGGGCAGGGGAGGGTGATGTGAGGATGTAGGGGAAGAGGTGAGCCAGACCAGCAGGTAAAGACCTGAAGGAAATGGGGATATAGCAGCATGGTCTCCTGAAACAGGAGCATCTGGCAGTGGCAACCGCAGGAGCAAAGGTCTGGAGGCTGACTCGTGCCCACCTCCCAGAACTGCCAGGTGAGTAAGTGGGAAGTGGCCAGGACAGAGGGGTAGAGCAGAGATCACCTCCCATCGTGGAGAGCCTTGTAGGAAGATAGGTCCCCACTCACAGGATTTTAAATAGAGGAGAAAAATGATTCAACTTTGAAAGTGACTCCATGTCAGTGTTGCATGAGGGAGCTGGGCTGATACCAAATGAGGTCTCTAATTCAGGACCTGGATATAGAGGTGGAAAGAGAGAAAAAGAGAATAAAGAACAGAGGTGCAGGAGAAAGACCTGGGGAGGGACCAAATCCGAGATGAATCCAGGTTCTGTCGACCCTTACTGTCTTGCCCAGCCCCTACCACAGTTTTCATATGACTCTAAAGGGTAAATTGCTAAGATAATGGCCTTGTCCCCACTACATTGAATCAGAGTACTCAAACTTAACTGCACATTAGAATCATCTAGGGAATTTTCCATTCTGTTCTGCCCAAAACCAAACTAAAGGACATTCTACAAAATCACTGGCCAGCATTCTTACAAGGTGTCAAAGTCATGAAAGACAAAGACTGCAGAACTGTCCCAGATTAAAGGAGGAGAACAAGACATGACAACTAAATGCAATGTGAGATGCTGGCAAAAAGCATGTGTGCGGCAACTGGCAAAATCTGAGTAAGCTCTGTAGAAGACGTCACTACATGCAATGTGATTTTTTATTTTGATTATAGAACTGTGGTTATGTACACTATGAACATGTGGGAAAGCTGAGTGAAGGATGCATAGTAATTCTTTGTACTTCTTTGTATCTTTTCTGAAAGTCTAAATAATTTCATAATAAAATGTGCAAAAAATACCACTGCTCAGGCCATACCCCTGACCCAATACATCAAGAGATTGAGGTCTGAGGTATAGGCACTTTTAAAAAACTTTCTAGATGATTCCGAAGTACAACCATGTTGAAAATCGCCACCTTAAAGTTTTAAAGCTTTCAGGGGGGCTTTGCCTGAAAATTTTCTTCCACCCAGGGCAAAATGTCCATGGAGCACACAAAGGCCCTCTCTTCTGAGGCTGTGTCAGCTCCTCCCAGTTTGCCTCCCTAGGCCCAAAAGGAACCTCTTCTGGGTAGGATCAGATATGAGGCCAGAAGGACGGGGAAGGTAATCATGCAGTCACAAGAGATGCATCCTTTGAGACTCTAGCTGAATCTGAGTCTTCCTCCTGGAGATCTGCACTAAGCTAGCTAGCTATTGTTCCCAAGTCTCTCCCTGCCCCTTTGGGAAAAGGAGAGAGATCTGAGGGTCTCTTTAGATCACCTCCAGCCTTGGACAAGTGTTTACCTCCACTGTCAGCTTCGGGATGTTTCTTTTTCCAACAATTTTATCTTATTGCTACACAGTAGGATGCTGCCTTCCCTGTGGAAATTGGGAATGCTAAATACCTATGTCTCCCAGGAAATACAGCTATAAGACAATGATACTTAATCTGTTTTGATTAACAAGGAGGCAGCAAAAGGCTGACCATGCAGTGGAGGATGCAGGAGGAAAAACAAAAGAGAGGTAGAAATGTGCCCAGAAAAGCAGAGGGAAAAATCATGGAAGGTTAAGCAACAGAAAAAGATCTCTGGATTCTGATTCAATTTTAGTGGTTGCAAAAACAAGGCTCTTGGCTATTTGCATATAAATGTGCTGGGGGCAGGAGAGCCATAGTACTCAGCTGCGCATTCTAACTTTCTCCTTAAAATCTGTTCCCAAAGCAGCTGCAGAAATCAGCTGCAAATTCCAAATCTAAAAATGAAAGTCACATGGTTGAACTTTGGAGGAGGAAAGGAGAAGAGGGAGAAAGGGCACCACATGGTGCTCCAGTTAACCCATTGGGGCCTGCAGCCCATATGCATTGCCTGGGAGCCTCTAAACACCAGATAGTTAAGCTGCACCCTAGAGCAATTAAATCAGAATCTCTGGGGGTTGGGTCTAGGCATCAGTGTGTCCGGAAATTTCCCAGGCAATTTGAATCAACAGCCTTAATTGACTCTAGAGCAGGGGTCAGTCTGCAAACTTTTTCTGCAAAAAGCCAGATAAGTAAATATGTTAGGCTTTGCGGGCTTTTCAGCCTCTGTTGGAACCACTCAACTCTGCAATTCTTCAGCCATGGACAACATTAGTGGGTGTGGCTTGGGCAATGTATGTATTTACAAAAATAGTTTGCAGCCCCTATGCTAGGCCCTTGTTATCCAAAGGGTGATCCTTGGACTGGCAGCATCAACCTTTCTTGGGAGCTTGTTAGAAATACCTAAGCTTCAAATCCACCCCAGAACTCTCCTGAATCAGTCTGTGCACACTGAGGTTAGAGAAACAGGCATAAGGTGAGTGACACTGAGAGGTGACCAGCTGTGGGAACACTAGAGAGCTGGGCTGTCTTGGAGCACCAATTCCTTTGTCTGTAAAACTATCCTTAGCACTCAGGGTGGTCCATGTATTTAAGGGGCATTTTACCTGTATAAGGACTTTGAAAGGTATGAAGTACTGCGGGAATGTGAATTGTTGATAATGGCAGCAAATGCCCTGGCTTCTCACCAGTGAGGGAACTGTCCCTTAAGCAGGTGCTCCGTCATCACTCAGGACAAGGCTGGTAAGGCCTGGCCAGCACAGGCTATCATCTCAGAGGCCAAGACACTTAAATGCCAGTCTCTGCCAAGCCCACCATTCACAGCCTCACAACTGCAGAGCCCAGGGGCAATGATTGTGAGTTTAAAGAACTCAGCCTTGGGATAGGTTGGTGAGGCCGAATGCCACCAACCTGATTTAATCACTCTAACATGTGGCTTCCTGCTTTTACATCTATCCACACCCCATGCAGGGAGGTGGCCTGCTTGCTATTGCATCCCAGTGCCTGGCACAGGATCAGAGCTCAAAAATCACTGATGAGTAAATAGACTCAGAGGATCAGATGCTGAATGTTTGGTGGCATCAGTCTTTAGGTCTGGAGTGTCTGTAATTGACTAGTGGCCTTCATATATCAGCATGCAGAAGGGGCCGGAGGTTTTTATTTGTTCCAAATGAATTGTCTCTACTTCCCTTGCTGTACAAAACTCTGACAAATGACAACAGAAGCTTTCTTTTTTTTTTTTTTTTTTTTGATCTGTTGCCAGGGGCAGATGGCCTAAGGTTCTGTGTCCTGGCCCACAAGGGTTAATGGGACTTCCAAAGGCGCTTCAAGTACATTGTGTTTTCCCGAAAGCCTGGGCTGAGGCATTGAGCAGGAAGGTAATGAACTGAGCAGCTCGCTCCAAGTGACCGTCTGCCAGTCAGCTGGGACTAGCCTGTTGTCAGAGGATGTTTGCCATGTCCTAGAAAAATGCTCTCCCTGCAAAGTCCTGCCAGTGATTAGAGCATGAAGGAAGTGTGTACACACCACTTCATAAACCCTTGCACCTGCCTCTGAGGTGTCTCTGTGGAATGCAGTTTTGACACATTATGTGTGGTGGACTTGGAGAGGAGGCACGAGGGGACATTACAAAGCACTTGAGGTCTGAGATGATGCCCTGGACATCCGCAGCCAGAGGAGCTAATTTGGTATAGAGAACTATTCCTCAAACCCATTGTGCAGATACATCACCTGGGCATCCTATTAGAATCCAGTCCCCGAGGCTGGGCTGAGAGTCTGCATTTCTAATAAGCACCAGGTGCTGCTGCTCTGTGGCTAACCCTTGGAGTAGCCCAGGCATAGACTTGTCATTACAATACCTGGGCTAGTTCTCTTCCTCAGACTTCCTGCAAAGCCTAGGGTATATCTTCCAAAGATATCTCTGTCCTCACAATGTGACTTTAACTCTCCTCCTATTGCAAGGTAGGGCCTATGTGCCTTCTTTTTAAATTAGGCTGGGTTTGTAATACCAAGAAGTGATACTGTGACTTCTAAGGGTAAGTTATAAAATGTGAGGCAGTTTCCTCATGGTTCTCTTGGGACCCAGCTGCCATATTGGGAGAAAGCCCAAGCATCGTCCATGGACAGACCGAAATGAAGAGGCCATGGGGGCCATTTGCCCCTTGGCCCAGCAGAGCTACCAGCTGACAGCCAAAATCAACCTACCAGCCACATAAGTGAGCTGTACATCTAAAAACTCCCCAGATCCATCTTGAAAGTGGATTATCTCTTTCCCATCAGGTTGCACCATCTGGAAGTATATGGAGTAGTAATGTACCCACTGATCCCTGCCCAAATGGCAGGTTTATGAGCAAAAGAAATAATCCTCATTCCTTTTAATCTCAAAGTTTGGGGGTATTTTAAAATGCAACCATAGTGTTTAAAACATGGCTTTACTCCCTGGGTCTTCTTTTCACTCTGTATTTTGTTTTTGCACAATCTGACCACTCCCATTATTTAAATTATTATCTGCTTGGACCCCTCACCCCACAGACTACAGAGCTGTATCTCTAATTGCCCATCAGATATTCCCAATATACACAAATCTTTCTCACCTCCTCCATCTCCTTCCCCTCTTCAGTCCCAAACACCTTCCTCCAAGTTTATTTGGTGCTGCCATCAATTTGGTTAATTAAGCCCGCATTTCCTGACCCAAACTCCATCAGGTTGGTATTGCCGTCAGATTGACACTCTGGTTTCTGTTCATCCCACTGCCTTCTCATAGATGTTCACTATCCAGGCTTATATACGCACTGTCTCCATCCTGAGATGTTCCAATTATTCCTGGGTGCATCTATCATTTCTTAGACACACAGTCACTATCCTCCAGGCTATTACCTCAGTGACCTTAGCTCTCCCATTCACTGACTCCCTGTGGTTTTGAGAAGGAAGTCTAAGAATCGCATGGAATGTCTCTCCTTCATGGCTTGGTTCTAGCCTATTGATCATATCTAACGCCTAGCAGTAACTGCCTTGCTCTGAGTTGATGTCTTCACAATCTCAAGCTTCATATTTCCCCAGATGCACCCTGCCCGTTCATCTCTGTATCTTTGTACATGTTCTCTCTGGCTAAAATCATGCTTCTCATGAGTCCTCCCCATTTGACCTGTCCTTCTAACCCCAACTCTGACACCACCTTGACCATGAGGCCCTTTCTAACCCTGGTTCCTCTCTCTGTACACAGTTCTGTTGTTTGCTCATCTATTTACTTGCCTCTCTTTGCTTCTAGACTAGTGCTTCTCAGACCAACATCATCAACATCATCTGGAAAATTTTTAGAAAAGCAAACTCCCAGGCCCTACCTCAGACCTACTGAATCAGATGTTCTGGAGTTGGGGCCCAATAACATGTGTTTTGACAAGCTCTCCAGGAAAGTCTGGTGTAAACTGAGATATCAGAACCACTACCCTGGAGCAGTTGGATGGAAATTAGAATCACCTGGCAAGTTTTCAAAACTCCCACTCCAACTAAGTCAGAGTTGCTGGGTATGGGACCCAGGTCTCAGTATTTTTAAAGCTCCCAGTAAATTCCAATTTGTAATCACAGTTGAGAACCTTGCTGTTAGATCCTTTCTTCTGAAAGTGTCATCTCCAGACCAACAGCTTAAATAAGCATCACCTGAGAACTTGTTAGACCCATAGACTTGCAGATTCCATCCCAGACATACTGAATTAGAACCTGTTCTTTACCAAGATTCCCAGGTGATTTGACTGCCTGTTGACATTCGAGAAGCACAGCCTTGTACACCTCTGTATACCAGCCCCTAGCAAAGAGCTTGGAACGTAACAGCCACTTGATAAATTCTAGATAAATTTTAATAAAAATGTCTATTCTGATTCTCATGGTCTTGAAGAATAAGATGGAAACTTATGGTAATGTGCTTTGTAAACAGCTTTATAAATATGAGGTACTAATATTAACTGATATATGAATAACTGGTTCATTATGTCACTCATTCCAAATATTCAATGAATGCCTACTATTTGACAAGTATGGTTTTAGACACAAAAGAGATTGTAGTAAACAAGAAAGGTCAAGATTTCAAAGTCTAGTGGGAAAGACAGATATTAAACACTTAATTACATCACTAGTTAAAAACATAATTTTGATGAATGCCACAAAAGGAAAGTAAGCTATGTTGTGAGTACAAATTGTAACCACCTCCCTGTGTCTCAGTTGAGTTTTACTTCTCTGAGCTCCCTACAAGGTGCAGTTGGAATATACCCGAGAAAAATCAATGATTCAAGTCAAGAGACTTAGAAGGATTTGGATATAAGACTTTGACTTATTTGGGTTTCTTTCAAAAAAGAGTCTAAGAAAAGGACGTGGGTACAGATAGCTTATGTGTGAGGAGATCTCACGAAACAGAAATGGGTGAAGGGAAAAAAGGGAACCCAATGAAGGGAAGACCAGTGAGAGGCTGGGGGTCAATACTACTAGGGACCCTTGGGGAAACTTGGTAAGACACACTTTAAACTTCAGTCATCCCATGTGATGTCCAGGAAGTAGGAGCGCATTTATCCAATGACTTCAATTCCCCATTGATTGAGGGTTTCCAGGGGACATGAACTCTCCTAAACCTCCAAATGATATTTTTGAGCAGCTGAGCAACCTCACTGAAATGTGGTTCTTTTTTAAAAAAATAATTTCAACTTTATTTTAGATAGGGGGTTCATGTGCATGTTTGTTACCTGGGTATATTGTTTGATGTTGAGGTTTGGGATACGACTGATCCCTTCACCCAGGTACTGAGCATAGTACACAATAATTAGTTGTCTAATCCTTGCCCTCCCCCGCCTTCCTGGTCTAGTAGTCCCCAGTGTCTCTTGTTGTCATCTTTATGTCCATGAGTCCCAGTGTTTAGCCCCCACTTATAAGTGAGAACATGTTATATTTTGTTTTCTGTTCCTGCATTAATTTGCATAGGATAACGGCCTCCAGATGCATCCAAGTTGCTGCAAAGGACATTATTTCATTCTTTTTTAATGGTTGCATAGTATTCCATGGTATATATGCATCACATTTTCATTATCTGATCCACTATTGCTGGGTACCTAGGTTGATTCCATCTTTGTTCTTGTGAATAGTGCTATGATAAACATACAAGTGCATGTATCTTTTTGGGAGAATGATTTATTTTCTTTTGGATATATATCCAGTAATGGGATTACTGGGTAGAATACTAATTCTGTTTTAAACTCTTTGAGAAATATCCAAACTGCTTTCCACAGTATCTGAACTAACTTATCTTCTGCCAACTGTGTATAAATATTCCCGCTTCTCTGTACTTTGTCAGCATCTATTGTTTTCTAACTTTTTAATAACCATTCTGACTGGTGTGAGATGGTATCTCACTGTGGTTTTGATTTGCATTTCTCTAATGATTAGTGATTTTTTTTCATATGTTTATGGCCACTTATTTGTCTTATTGTGAGAAGTGTTCATTCATGTTGTAGTTTTTAAATGGGGTTGTTTTTCACCTGTTCAATTCTTTAAGTTCCTTATATATTCTGCATATTAGACCTTTGTGAGATGCACAGTTGGTGAATATTTTCTCCCATTCTATAGGTTGTCTGTTTATTCTGTTGATAGTTTCTTTTGTCATGCAGAAGCTCTTTAGCTTAATTAGGTCCCACTTGTCAGTTTTTGTTTTTGTGGCAATTGGTTTTGGGGACTTAATCATAAATTCTTTCCCAAGGCTGATGGCCAGAATGGTGTTTCCCAGGTTTTCTAACTAGTATTCTTATAGTTTAAGGTCTTAAATTTAAATCTTTATTCCATCTTGAGTTAATTGTTGTATGTGGCAAAAGGTAGGGGTGCAGTTTTATTCTTCTGCATGTGGCTAGTCAGTTATCCCAACACCATTTATTGAATATCTCCATTGGTTATTATCATTTTCATTGACTTTGTTAAAGATCAGATGGCTGTTTAAGTGTGCAGCTTTATTTCTGGGTTCTCTATTCTGTTCCATTGGTTTACGTGTCTGTTTTTGTACCACTACCAAGCTGTTTTGATTACTGTAGCCTTGTGGTACAGTTTGAAGTTAGATAATGTGATGCCTCTGGCTTTGTTCTTTTTGCTTAGGATTGCTTTGGCTATTCAGGCTCTTTCTTGGTTCCACACAAATGTTAGAAATTTCTTTATAGTTCTGTGAAAAATGACATTGGTAGTTTGATGGGAATCTCATTAAATCTGTAGATTGCTTTGGGCAGTGTGCTTATTTTAATTCTATTGATTCTTCCAATCCATGAGCATGGAATATTTTTCCATTTGTTTGTGTCACCTATAATTTCTTTCAGCAGGGTTCTGTGGTTCTTCTTGTAGTGATCTTTCACCTCCTTGGTTAGCTATATTCTTAGGTGTGTATATATGTATTATGTATAGACAGCTATTGTAAATAGAATTGTTTTCTTGATTTGACTCTCAGCTTGAATGTTATTAGTGTATAGAAATGCTACTGACTTTTGTACGTTGATTTTGTATCCTGAAATTTTACTGAAGTTGTTTATTAGTTCCAGGAGCCTTTTGGCAGAGTCTTTAGGGTTTTCTAGGTACAGAATCATACAGACTGCAAAGAGAGATCATTTGGCTTCTTTTTTTCCTATTTGGGTGCCCTTTCTTTCTCTTACTTGATTGCTCTGGCTAAGACTTTGAGAAAAGTGGTTCTCAAACTATGATTCCTAGACCACCACCAGCAGCCACAGCATCCCCTGGGAACTTGTTAGAAATGCAAAGCCTTGGGTTTCATTTATCACCTACTGATTCAGAATACTTGAGGGTGGAGCCCAGCAATCTGTATTTTTAAAAGCTTTCCATTGAATTCTGATGTCCACTGAAGTTTGAGAACCATCTCAACTTAAGTTCTTAAACTCATAGAAAGGACTTAGGTATAAAAGGAGAGTTACCAGGACTTGAAGTGTTAAGCCGAGACTGTCCCAAGAGGCGCAACTTCAGGTGAATTCATGTGGGTCATGGGGTTATGGGCTAGAGTAGCCACCACATCCATCACAGTCGCCTGATTTAACCTCATGTGATCTAGGTTGTCCATTCACCCATACAAGTATTATTCAGCCTTTACACTTTGTCGGGTACCATACTCACGGTTCACAGCGTATTAAGAGTGAGACAGAGATGCCCCTGCCCTCATGAATTTGTAGTCTAATGGAGAAGACAGTTGTATGTGATCTGGTCTGAGAGGTCAGGACAGGTTATCCAAACTTTATTGTTCCAAACTTTATTGTTCATCTGAATCAGCAGTGGATTGTGTTAAACAGAGAGTCAGTTAAATAGAATTGGAGTGGTAGTATAGGAATCATATTTTGAGTAGCAAGGCCCTGGAGGACACTTAAGCTGAAACTTGAAGAATAAGCAATAGATAGCCAGGTTAAAGATAGGTTGACCAGCTGCTCTGGTTTGCTTGGCACTGAGGAGTTTCCTGGGATATAGAATATTAAGTGCTCAAACTGGACTGGATGGCCACCTTGGAAAAAGGGTGAAATGATGAGGAGGAGTAAGCCTAGTGTTCATGAAGTCCTTGAGGTGTGCTATGGTTTGAATGTTTGTATCCCCCCAAATTCACATGTTAAAATCCTAACCTCCAAGGTTCTGTTGTTTATAAGCCACCCAGTTTATGGTATTTTGTTATGGCAACTTTAGTTGACCAAGAAAAGGTGAGAAGAGCGTGCTGTATTACAGAAATGGAATAAGGAAAGAGTGTTAACATCTGGACATCAACAGTCTGCTTTAGCCAAGCTTACCACTCACTTCTGAGCAATCCACCTGCAGCTGACAGTTTCTATGCTTTATCTCCAGCTGGATATTTCACAAGGGCCTCCATATGGAAGCCCCTACCACACGGAGATACTGATTGACCACTTGAAGTATGGCTAGTGCACTGAGGAACTGAACTTTTAACTGTATTTAATCTCAACTATAAATTTAAATTTAAATTGCCACATGTGGCTAGTGGCTGCTATATTAGACAGTGTGGGTACAGAGAATAGATTGATTCGAGATAAACAAAAGTGGATGCTAACATACCAGTGGGACAACTATTTCAGGACAGAAATGATGTTGGTTTGAATAAGGTGTTGGCAGCAGGAAACAGAGCAAAATAATAAACGTGGCTTAGACAGGAAGAAAGCATGAAGGATGAGAGAGAGGAAGGAGTTAAGGATAACTTCTACGTGCCTGGTTTGAGCAACTGGACATGTGGCAGAGCCATACGCTGTGGAGTGTCAGGTTTGGAAACAGCATGAGGAAAAGACATTGACTCTGAGGTACTCACGAAACATTCAAGGGAGATGTAGAATGGAAAGTTCCATGCGTAGGTGAAGAGCTCAGAAGAGAGGTAAGGCGGACATCTAATGTTTGTTCTCCTCAAAACAGTCACCCCCTGGCCCCAACGTGCTGGTTTAAATAGGGATGCCAAGATATTCATGTAGCCCTCACTCCTCCTTAGTCAAGGAATGAGGGGAAGACATGATGTGAACTGGGCCACAGGCCCCTAACTACCACGATGGCCCAAGGATGGGCAGCTGACCCAAATACAAGTTCTCAGAACTCTTCCCAAAGCTTTGCAGCTTAGAGTCAGAAAAACAGACAGTCAGGCTCTTAATAATCAATCAACTAAATGTATGGGCATTTCCTTCTTATGAGCCACCATACTGGGCTCTGAGGGAGCAATAGAAACACATAGACCTTTGCCTTAAAAAGCTCACTGTCTATACTGGGGAAGATAAACTGTTAACAAAAGTTTAACAGCAGTAAAACTGGAGGCCAATGCAACAGATGGCAGACCTGAACACATAGTGGGGTCTTTACATTACTTTCTACTATATTCTCCACACCCAGTAAGTTGATAAAACTCGTCAATTCTGTGACAAAATACCTGTTAAATTAATTCCTCTTTTATAACCTGTAAAAGGATGCATGTAATTACAAATGAACACTATCACAGTGAAAAAATAAAATCAAGCATTTTTAAATACCCAAATTATCGAATAAGATGAATAGAAAATGCCATTCAGTAAATAAATAAATAAGCAAACCCAGGAGAAGGATTGCTAGGAAATTGGGTCTTTCCTACTTAAATTATTCTTTTTCAACTCAAGGCCTTTAAAATACATGGTAATTAATCGAAACTTTAGTTTGTGTTAACATTTTTCTAGAAATAAGTCCCCAGGTTAAAACTCTCCAGTGGCTCACATCGCATTTGAGAACAAAATTCAAATTCCTTGTAATGGCTTCTAACATCATCTATTCTTACCATTTTCCTACCTCATTTCCCACCACTCTGCCTCTCATCTTTACTCTCCACAATCCACCTACACTGGCTGTTTTTATTTCTAGAATGACCTCTTCACTTGATAAAGGATTCTTTCCCCAAATTATTTCTGGTCTCAGCTTAAAAAGACACACTCCCTCACTCTCTGTGAAATAAACCTGATTTATTCCCCCTCATAGTACATGACCTATTTAAGCATGTGTCCACCGTTTATCTTCTGTCTTCATTAACAGAATATAGTCCCTCTGGTAGCTGAGACATTGGCTGTCCTTTACTACATTATTCTCAAGAGTTCAAAATATGTCTGGCACATGGTAGACCCTCTAAGCAATAGGGGATGGGCAGGAGGCAAAGGGTTTTATCTTGAGATGTCTCTTATCTTTTATATGGGAAGAGTAAACACCCTAAAATGCTTCCCTCATGCCTCATTGGTTCACGTTGGATCATGTGTTGATTTCTGGACCAATCCATGGGAAAAAGAAATAGTATTATTGCGATTGGATTTGACCTATCATAACTCATTCCTATGGAGAGGTTAGGCTTCCTGGAAATCAATGGATTATCACTCACTACCTAAACACAAAGTTATAATTCTATTAGCAAGGAAGAAGGAGAGATGACCATCAGGTAGGCAAAGAGTAGAGTTGGCCATTGTGCAGGATGTCTCATTTCCATGTTGGAGTCAAATCTGTTTGAGTCTATGAAGTCTATCTTTGCATGTCAAACCTGTGCAAGGTTGTGTTTTTTTGCAAAACCTTTGTGATAGTTACTGTTATTAGGTGTATGTGCATGAGAACCCTCCCTTCATGGCCTTCTCTGGCTCCGATTTTCAGGGTTTTAATACCGGTAACTTCATTCTGATTCTGACAATTTTCACGCTTCTCTCTTGATCAAGATCTTAACTCTGAATCCATTGCTGATTAATCATTTTGTAGTTAGGTTTTAATTGTTCCTCATTGCTGGAATGGACCTGTCCTGCCTTGTTACTCTGATCCCACATCACAGGGAGTGATTAGTGGCTAGGTATCAGTGTTAAAACAAACCCTTTTAAATTTAAATTGCCACATGTGGCTAGTGGCTGCTATATTAGACAGTGTGGGTACAGAGAATAGATTGATTCGAGATAAACAAAAGTGGATGCTAACATACCAGTGGGACAACATTTGAGCTACAAGAGAGGCTTTGAGGGAGTGGCTCAGGCTAAATCTACCTGGAGCCAACTGTTAAGTTCAATTGTGTTTGTTTCATAGGTGTTGTTTATTATGTCAAAGTGCTGGGCAAGTATTATTCTGTTAGGAGTTGTATCACTGCAGAACTTTAACAAGTAACAGGTACAAAGTTTTAAAAAAGAAAAATACAAAGTAAGATTAATAGTAATAGAATGATCTCAGTTTGCATAGTAGTTTTGAGCCATGAACCTAGGCTTAAAGAAAACCAGTTGAATAAATTAAATGTCCATGGAAAATTAGGTAAAACCTGTTGTAACCATGTGACCTGTTCTCTTATTTTGTGTATATGGGTCTTAAGTTCCCCAGAGAAATGTATGCAGGTGCAGTAGGTAGTATTCGAAATAGCACAGGCATGTCCTTATCAATGTATCATCTAGCACCCCATGACTGGGCTGAATTAAAGCACAGTGAGCAACAGTTATATTAGGGATACTGCCAAAGTTATCCACTAGGTAGACTAAAAGATCTCTTAGGTCAGGTTCTATCAAGTTACCAGCAGAAGCTACTGATGGTATAATTTCAATTATACCATTATTCTGCCAAGTGAAAAAAGAAGGCATTAAGAGACATAAGTTTTATTATAATATGGAGTCTTGTTCTGATGTCTTGGGAAAAGCTGTCTACAGCATGAAGCCATCAATTTCTCAAACTGGTTTGCAGTTTGAACATTTCTGACTATGGCATTGGGTAGTTTGATGAATTCTGTGTGGTCGACACATCAGGAATGATATTTTTTCCTTAACATTTATTTAGTTTCCGTTTATGGACTTCAGGAGCAGAGCTGTTTCCATTCCTAGTAATTCTGTGGAAGAAGTTTGGATTGGAGGAACCTAGAAAATTTCAGAATCTAGTCCAGTCCAGATAGAAAATAAAATCTTGAAAATAATATATACGGCTACAATTTAATAACAGGTGTATTCCGGCTTTAAAAAAAAAAAAAAAAAAAAGTAACTTTTTCTCTACAGTCTTCCATTTTTTACCAAAGATAATCAGAGTAAGACAATTTTTTTTCTAAAATAAGTTTAGTTTTCTCAATTATTTACATAAGTACAACTAGGATAGTGATGGATTGTGTAGCAATCTCAGATGTTTTAAAGCCTCTCGAGGCTAAAAAGCCAAATTGAGGACTGACTTTAGATTTTGCCTGCGGTACCTAATAAACAAATTAAATATGACATTTCAAAGCCTTAGTATATACTATTTTTTATTGCATCCCATCATGAACAGAGCAAATTCTTATTGTCATAAAAATATGAATTCTTACAAATAGTTTCAGAATTTCAGAGGGGTTAAGTAAGAAGAAAAAGTAAATTTTTTCTTTTAAATAAAAGTTTACTTCACCAAATTGTTGCACACTATAGATAGCTTAAGAGAGAAATTTACTTACATTTGGAAAACATTTAGGTAAAGAACTACGTTTCAAATAAAAGTTATAAAAACATTATCTTTATTAGTTATTTAATTTTATGTAATTTTTTTTGACTTCATCTACATTAGCAGTTTCATGAATGTATAGGTTTTTTATTTAGAGTATTAAAACATTTTTATTTTGTCCATTGATCTTGTAAACCAAAAATAAAATTTGAAGGGCTCCCCCAACCCCCCACTGCACTTTAGCCTGGGCAATAGAGAGATATCCCATCTCTTAAAAAATAAAAATTAAAGAAAAAAGATTTAGCCTCTCTTATAATTTGACAATGTTTTTATATAATCTAATATTTCAAATAAGCCTGAGTTAGTTTAATAGCTCTCTTTTATAAACGTTTGAGAGGTCCTAGGACCCTCCGGAACATCCCACAGTTAGTTCAAGATTAAAATAGACAATTTAGAATTTGACCCTGGGGAAGCCTGCCAAAGATTTTAAAATGTTTAAAACACTTGATTAAAACAGGATGACAGGTCACCGTGAAATAACAGTCATTCATTTCACCAGAGTAATAATCAAAGACTTCAAAAGCAATATAGAAAGTAAAAGGGAAAAAAAAAAAAAAAAAAAAAAAAAAGAACTGTAACCCTTTCAAAGCTACATTTTCCTAAGCAATCAAAAAAATCCTGATTTTAGGGGGGCGGAGCAAGATGGCCGAATAGAAACAGCTCCAGTCTCCATCTCCCAGCGTGAGCAACACAGAAGACCAGTGATTTCTGCATCTTCAACTGAGGTACTGGGGTCATCTCACTCGGGAGTGCTGGACAATCGGTGCTGGTCAGCTGCGGCAGCCTGACTAGTGAGAGCTGAAGCAGGGTGAGGCATCGCCTCACCTGGGAAGCGCAAGGGGGAAGGGAGTCCCTTTTCCTAGCCAGGGAAAGTGAGACACACAACACCTGGAAAATCGTGTAACTCCCACCCCAATACTGCGCTGTAAGCACACCAGCACACCAGGAGAATATATCCCACACCTGGCCGGGAGGGTCCCACGACCACAGAGCCTCCCTCCTTGCTAACACAGCAGTCTGCGGCAATCTAACCGCAAGGCAGCAGCGAGGCTGGGGGAGGGGCGCCCGCCATCGCTGAGGCTTAAGTAGGTAAACAAAGCCGCTGGGAAGCTTGAACTGGGTGGAGCTCACAGCAGCTCAAGGAAACCTGCCTGTCTCTGTAGACTCCGCCTCTGGGGACAGGGCACAGCTAAAGCAGCAGAGGCCTGGCAGACGCGAACGACTCTGACAGCTTTGAAGAGAGCAGTGGATCTCCCAACACGGAGGATGAGATCTGAGAAGGGGCAGACTGCCTGCTCAAGTGGGTCCCTGACCCCTGAGTAGCCTAACTGGGAG
>NC_045453.1:46027647-46042037 GCF_002776525.5 Piliocolobus tephrosceles | reverse complement strand
AAAATGTGGCACATATACACCATGGAATACTATGCAGCCATAAAAAAAGGATGAGTTTGCGTCCTTTGTAGGGACATGGATGCAGCTGGAAACCATCATTCTTAGCAAACTATCACAAGAAGAGAAAATCAAACACCTCATGTTCTCACTCATAGGTGGGAACTGAACAATGAGTTCACTTGGACTCGGGAAGGGGAACATCACACACTGGGCCTATCATGGGGAGGGACGAGGGGGGAGGGATTGCATTGGGGAGGTATACCTGATATAAATGATGAATTGATGGGTGCTGACGAGTTGATGGGTGCAGCACACCAACATGGCACAAGTGTACATATGTAACAAACTTGCACGTTATGCACATGTACCATAGAACTTAAAGTATAATAAAAAAATAATAATAATAAATAAATAAATAAAAAGTCCTAATAAAGACAACATAAAACACAGGAAATTATTTGGAAAAACATAAAATCTTTGTTTTATAGGCCATTTATCAATAGAGTAAAGAAAAACCTCCTGCAGTGTGATTTTTTTTCTCCTTATGAGAAGCCCTTTTAGATAATGGGGAAGTCAAACCTGATAAAAAGATACTTAAATTTAACCAAACATAGAAACAGTTTCTGTTCAACACTGTGAGTATGCAACATAGTATAGAGGAAGACAAACAAGAACCTTGAGCTCAACTAGTACCTTGAGCAGAAGCATATATGGCATTCCACAAAATAATGGAAAATTTTCTGGTTATATAGAACAATTCAGAAGCCAGGAGTACAGAATCAAGTTATACTGGAGAAAAGCATTCCTTTTCTAGGCCTTCAGTACAAACCAAACAGTTCAGCATCAGGCCATCATAGCAGAGTTAGAACTAGAGAGAAATGTTTCAGGAGGTGAGAAAAAAAATTGAAAGAGAGTGTTATAACTCCAGCCAAGCAAAAAGATGTACCTTCTCAATGAGAGAAGGAAGATGGGCATGTATGATCAGCAAATCACACGCAGTAAGATATAGCAGAGTTCTTACCAAAAATACATTTTCAAACTTATAACTTTTTTCATATCTTTCTCCTATTTATTTGTTCCTTTGTATCTTGCTTGTATTTCCTTCCTAAATTTACTCTTTGAAACGACCTTAAATAATGTGTGAATTTAGATTAAAGTATGCTTTTTTTTCAATAAAGAACACATTTTTAATGACTTTTTAATTTTTTTTTTGAGATGGAGTCTTGCTCTTGTCACCCAGGCTGGAGTATAATGACACAATCTCAGCTCACTGTGACCTCTGCCTCCCGGGTTCAAGTGATTCTACTGCTCCAGCCTCCCAAGTAGCTGGGATTACAGGCACCTGCCACCACGCCCAGCTAATTTTTTGTACTTCTTTTAGTAGAGACAGTTTCACCATGTTGGTCAGGCAGGTCTTGAACTCCTGACCTCAGGTGATCCACTCTCCTCGGCCTCCCGAGGAGATTACAGGTGTGAGCCACTGGCCTTTTAAATTATTTTAATCAAAAACATGTCTTACATTTTTGGCACACTTTATGTATATAATTATATATATTAATTAGAATTTTCAACTCATAGTAGCCTTAATTTCTGGTGAAAGTCTGGCTAGCAGGTAATTTTGAACTGTCACATATCAGTATTTGATAGCTGAGACCCATTTTATAATTTTTAAAACATGTTTCCCTCATAACATCATTTGTATGTGTATTAATAGATCCAAATATATTTAATCTTTCCCTAAAATTTAAGAAGGCAAAAATAAACTTACATTTCTGTTCAGCAATAAATGTTTCAGTATTTTACCCATTCATAAATGTTTATTTCATCTATATTCATCCAATTTATTTATTTTAATAATTATACCTAGATTACTTACAAAAACTGAGATAGTAAACAAAACTAGTTATCATTTCATGTTATTTCCCTGTTAACTATTTCCATAGCCTGTGAATATCAGGTACTCACTTAAGTAAACAACTTAAATATATGAATATTTTGCAGACAAATCAGAAGATAACAGCCATTTCAATTAAACCAACAATATTAGTGTTATATATCCAAGTTAAACAAAGATCATTCTGTTTGTAGTCAGAGCTTAGAGTTTTATAACCTTAAAACATCGAGCAGACAAAAATATAAAATTGACCAGTAGTAAACCCAGGCAAAAATGTATGCTGAGAATTCTGAAGACATTTTCTATTTCAATTTTACCAACAATTTTAAAAACAGTTTATTTATCAAAGATATGCTTAAGTCACATGAACTAAAAGGCATTCGGGTTAATTACTATACATAGTATGTATGAGCACGTACTTACTTAATCCAGTGTGGAGAGAATTCATTAAGGGATCGGACGGGCGCAGTGGCTTATGCCTGTAATCCCAGCACTTTGGAAGGCCGAGACGGGCGGATCACGAGGTCAGGAGATCGAGACCACCCTGGCTAACACGGTGAAACTCCGTCTCTACTAAAAATACAAAAAACTAGCCACGCGAGGTGGCGAGCGCCTGTAGTCCCAGCTACTCGGGAGGCTGAGGCAGGAGAATGGGGTAAACCCGGGAGGCGGAGCTTGCAGTGAGCCGAGATTGTGCCACTGCACTCCAGCCTGGGCCACAGAGCAAGACTCTGTCTCCAAAAATTAATAATAATTCATTAAAGAATCTCTAGCCAACAACATCAGATTCTGCCATGTGGGTATAACATACAACACAATACACGCACATGCATAAACATATATAAACACAGATTTTATAGCTTTAATTTAAAAATTGTAGTCATGAGATAGTAAGATATAGTAATATAAATTTAACAGTTTATTTTTGACTAATTGGGATCTGTACACATGACTAAGCTCTATTCGTCCCTGATTAGTAATCTAACAAAGGCTGTTGAACCAAAATTTGGGGTAAAGCAGTTTGCTTTAAAAAATAAAATCTATTACTCTTTCCCTCTGCTTTGTTCAAGTTTCAAATGAGTTGTTTTAGTTTACTCTTGGATGTTAATATTGCAGTTAGGACTGGCTAGAAAATTAAACTAACTCCAAGTGGCCTTGAATTTAGTAACAGATTTATTTTAATACAAGTGAAAAAGTTAGATTAAGAGTAAGCAGAAAAAGAAAGAAGAGAGAAATATCTTAAAATCTCTGCATTTTAACCCTATAGTTGTTGTTTTCTTAGGAAGTTTGAATAATGGCCATAGCCAATAATAGCAACAGCTATATTGTTCTAAATTAGAAGTACAAACTTTCTTAAGAAGTTTGAATGGAAATTGATTAAATCCCCCAATTAAAAAATACAGATTGGCTGAATGGATGAATAAAAAGGACCCAACTATATGCTGTCTACAAGAAAATCGCTCCATCTGTAAAGGCATACATAGACTGAAAATGAAGAAATGGAAAAAAAAATTCCACAAAAAAAGAAACCAAATTTTTATTGATGCAATTTACCTATCAGCTTAAGAGTGTGCACAAGAATGAGCCATATATAGCCCGCTGGAATCCCTGAAAGAAGGTTGTACCCTGTATGCCTTCAGAATTTGAGGATTCCATTTCATTTTTTATTACTCTCTTGAGAGAAAATCCTGTAAACCCTGGCAGGGAATATTGGGGGTTTGGACTAGTGTTTTAGATGATGGCACTGCCTTAGTGGCTTTTAATTGGCCATCTCACATCCCCCATTTAGAATGTTTATCTTTGCTCCTAGAATATTTTTAGAAACAAGCAGGAAGAAAAACAATAAAATATCCACATTATTTACAGATGTGCATAACCAAACCAAAATGAAACTAAAATAAGAGTTCTCACAAAAATTTTAACCCAGGCATGCAGACGAAACAAAACCAGGCATTCAGAAAGAATCAGAGTCAGCAAGACAGCTGACTGGAAGCACCTGGCACTGGTCTCCCTCACAGGACAGGACCAAGGCAACAAATAAACAGCTAAAATGTGACTGAAGTATTGAACGAAAGAGTGCTGGAGTGCAATGGCCGATATAGGGAGGTACCTGTGGTGATTGTCCAGCATGGAGGCACCCTACCTTTGCTGCCCCATCTCTCTCGTCCGGATTGTCCCAGAGCCAGGAGGTACTTCCCTAGCAGAAAAAAAAAGATAAGCAGATGATTCCTACCAGCCCCCATTGTCACTGCAACACCTGCAGTCCTTGCTACAGAAGAATGCCCACAGTCTTCACCAGCCCTTAGCCCAATTTAGGGAGCTACCAGGAATTCACACAGCTATATTGCTCTAAATTAGAAGCATAAGGTGTGCACTCCCCACCTCCCATTTACCCCCTTTGAGAGAAACTGCTACAAGAGCGCACCATTGTGATACCAGAGCCACCTCTGGGGTACACCTTCCTGTGGAAGCCAATAGCCACTGCGCCTCTCCAGCCCAGAGGGTCTATCTTCATTCTGCCAAGCCCACATGGGTAACTGAATGCCACAACTCTCTCTACATAAAGCCTAGACCCCAAATTGGCTGTGACTCTGGTCCTATACAGCAGGGAAACCTAGCCCCCACTGTGCACACTTCCAGCTGGAGAAACAGTCTGGCAGTCCTTCCCAGGGTGAACCTACCCTTGAGCAAGCCCACAAGCCACCACTGTCAGACATACCCCTAGGATGAATGAGCAATGACACACCATACCCAGTGCCTGAGAAACAGCGTTAGGGGCCCACTCCTGGAGGACATGCCCTCAGGCCTGCCCAGTGGCCCTGTGCCCACTCTTACGGCCTAAAAAACTGCCCAATGGACATGCTCACAGGTCAGCCAAGTAGTCACATATCCACCTCCATGACTTGAGAAACAGCCCTGTGGGCCCACTCCTGACAGATATGCCCCCAGGCTGGTGGAGCAGCTGTGTGCTACACCCTGGGCCTGGGAACAGTCCAGCAGTCCAATCCCAGGCAGACACACCTCCAAGCCAGTGAGGCAGCCCTCTGACACAGTAACAACCCCAAGGCTCCAACTTCAGCAAGCCAGATCCCAAGTTGTCCAACCCACTGTACATGCACATATCCCTGACTTGAGAAACAACTCAGCAAGCCCATCACCAGCAAAGCCATGCCACCACCACCAAAAAAGCTTTAGCAGCCTAGGTCACCAAGACACTTGCAAACATTACTATCATATCATGGATTATAGCTGAAGAAACTATATGAAGACAACACTACTGTAACCAACTAGAACAAAAACCATGCATCCACTCACCTGATACCACCTATCCATATGAATAAGTGTCTCCCTATAAAACCTATTCCACCTAATTGGAAGAAGTGACTGTTCTATTGGACACATAGAAATCAGTGTAGGAACACATCAACATGAAAAAGCAAGGAAATGTGACACCTCCAAGGGAATACAATAACTCTTCAATAACAGATCCCAATCATAAGAAAATACACAAAATGCCGGAAAAAGAATTCAAAATAATTATCTTAAGAAAGTTCAACAAGATACAAGAGAATATAAATAGACAATTTAACAAAATCAGAAAAACAATTCATGATTTGATTGAGAAATTCAGCAGATATCATTAACAAAAGAACCAAAAAACCCTACGGCTAAAGAATTCAATCAATGAAATAAATACAACAAAGAGCTTCAACAATAGACTAGATAAAGCAAAAAATAATAACTTTTGAACTTGAAGACACGTCTTTTGAAATAACTTAGGCAAACTAAATAAATAAAAGAGAATAAAGAAAGCCTACAGGATTTATAGGACACAATTAAGTGAACCATTTTTTCCATTATGGGAGTCATAGAGAAGAGAACAAAAAGATGTAGAAAACACTTAATAAGATAATAGCTGAAAATTACTCAAGTCTTGGGAGAGCAATGGACATCCAGATCCAGGAAGCTCAAAGGTCCTTAAATAAATTCAACCCAAACAGGTCCTCTCTGAGGCACATTATAGTCAAATTGTTAAAGGTCAAAAACAAAGAATACTAAAAACAACAAGAAAAAAGTGTCAAGTCACATATAAGTGAATCTTTATTAAACTAAGAACAACATTTTTAGCAGAAATTTTACATGTCAGAAGAGAATGGAACAGTATAGTCCAAGTACTGAAAGAAAAAAATAAGTCAGCCAATAATATATCCAGCAAATCTAGCCATCAGAAATGAAGGAGAAATACAATCTTTTACAGACATACAAGCAAAAACTCAGGAAATTCATCACCACTAGACCAGCCTTACTAGAAGGTCTTCTCCCTTTAGAGATGCTCAAGGGAATCTTATATTCAGAAGTAAAAAGACAATAACACTATCATGAAAACATGTAAAATTATAAAATTCAATGGTAGAGTCACAAAAGAGAAAGAAAAATGAAGCAAAACTTTACAGAAAATCACCAAACTATAAAAATAAATAATAAAAAAGGAAGTAAGGAACAAAGGATACACAAAACAACCAGGAAAAAATTAATAAAATGACAGGAGTAAGTCCTCACCTATCAATAATAACTTTGAATGGAAATTGATTAAATTCTGCAATTAAAAAATGTAGATTGGCTGAATGGATTTTTAAAAAGGCCCAACTATATACTGTCTACAAGAAAATCACTTCATCTGTAAAGGCATATACATAGACTGAAAGTGAAGAGATGGAAAAAAAAAAAAAAATCCACACAAACAGAAACCAAAAGTGACCAGAGTGGCAATATTTATATCAGATATAAAACAGACTTAAAGTCAAAAGCTGTAAAAAAAAAAAAAAAAAAAAAAAAGACAAGGAAATAAAATATGTAATAATAAAGAATCAATTGAGCAAGAACATACAATTGTAAATATATATACATCCAAAGCCAGAGTACCTAGATATACTAAATATAAAGAAAATATTATTAGGACCAAAGGGAGAGATAAAAACCAACAAGCAATAGGTGGACACTTCAATATTCCCCTCTTAGCATTGGACAGATCAGCTAGACAGAAATCTGTAAAGAAACATTGGATTTAATCTGCATCATAGACCAAATAGACCTAATAGACAGGTACAGAACATTTCACTCAACAGCTGCAGAATACACATTCTTTTCATCAGCACATGGAACATTCTCCAGGACTGACCATATGTTAGGACACAAAACAAGTCTCAACAAATTTTAAAAGTTAAAATCACATCAAGTAGCTTATCTGATCACAACAGAATAAAACTAGAAATCAACTAACAAGAGAAACATTCAGAACTATAGAAATACATGAAAAACAAACAACTTGCTTCTGAATGACTACTGGGTAAAGTAAGAAATTAGAAGAAAATGTAAATTTTTTTTGAAACAAATGAAACTAGAAACACAACATACCAAAACCTATGGGACCCAGCAAAAAGTAGCATTAAGGGGTAAGTTTATGGCAAAAAAAGAGAGAAAACTTACATCAAAAAAGAAATTATTTCAAACAACGTAATGATGCATCTCAAGGAACTAGAAAAGCAAGAACAAATCAAACCCAAAATAAGTAGAAGGTAAGAAATCATAAAGATCAGAGGAGAAATAAGCAAAATTGAGATTTAAAAAATCAGTGAAACAAAATTGGTTTTCTGAAAAGATTAGCAGGATCAACAAACCATTAATTAGACTAAGAAAAGAGAAGAGACCCAAATAAACAAAATCAGGAATGGAAAAGGAGACATCACAACAGCTACTACAGAAATACAAAGGATCACTAAAGACTATTATAAACAACTGTATTCCAAAAATATGAAAAATGTAGAGGAAATGGATAAATTCCTGGATACAAACAACCTACAAAGATTGAACCAAAAAGAAATAGAAAACCTGAATATACCAAAATCAACTATGAGATTAAATCCGTAATAAAAAAAATCTCCCAAGAAAGAAGTCTAGGACTGAATGGCTTCACTGTTAAATTCTGCCAAACTTTTAAAGAAGAATTAACACTAATTATTTTCAAACTATTCCAAAAAATTAAAGAGACGATCATTCTTAATTCATCCATAAAGCCAGCATAGCCCTGATACCAAAATCAGACATGGGCCCAACAGAAAAAGAAAATTGCAGACCAGTATCATTGATGAATATAGAAGCCAAAATCCTCATCAAAATACCAGCAAGCCAAATCCAACAAAACACTAGAAAAATAATACACCATGATCAAGTGAGATTTATTCCAGTGATGTATGGATAGCTCAACATATAAAAATCAATAAATGTGGCATATCACATAAAGAAAAAGAAAGACAAAAACCATATAATCATCTCAATAGATCAGAAAGAGCATTTGATAAAATTCAACATTAGTTTGTGATTAAAAACTCTCAATGAAGTGGACATAAAAGGAAAGTATTGCAATAAATTAAAACTCATATCTAATTAAACCCACAGCTAACATCAAACCAGAGAGAAACTGAAAGCTTTTCTTCTAAGAACTGAAACAAGAAAGGCTATTTTCACCACTCTTATTTAACGTAGTACTTGAAGTCCTAGACAGAACAATTAGACAAGAGAAAGAAATAAAGGACATCCAAATTGAAAATGAGGAAGCCAAATTGTCTTTGTTTGCAGATCACATGATCTTACATACAGAAAAACCTAAAAACTCTATGAAAAAAACTCTTAGAATTGTGAAACAAATTTAGGAAATTAGCAAGATACAAAATCAACTGCAAAAATTAGTAGTGTTTCTATACATGTACAACAAACTACTGAAAATCAAGAAATAAAAAAGATAATCTCGTTTATAATAGCAAAAACAAAATAAAATTCTAGGAATAAATTTAACCAAAGGGGTGAAAAGACTTCTACAAGGAAAAACTATAAAACACTGACAAAAGAAATTAAAGAAAATACAAATGGAAAGGCATTCCATGCTTATAGATCAGAAAGATTAATATTGTTAAAATGATCATGCTGTCCAAAGCCATACACAGATTCAATGCAATCTCCAATAAAATACCATTGACATTCTTCACAGAAATTGAAAAGAAAAATACTAAAATTCATTTTATGGAACCACAGAAGACCCTGAATAGCCAAAGTCATCCTGAGCAAAAAGAACAAAGCTAAAGGCCTGATAGTGTCAGCCTTCAAAATATGCTTCAAAAGTACAGTAACCAAAACAGCATCATTCTGGCATAAAGACAGATGCAGAGACCAATAGAACAGAGCACAGAACCCAAAAATTAATCCATATATCTACAGCCAACTAGTTTTGGCAAAAGCACCAAGAGCATTCATTAGAGAAAAGACACTCTCTTCAAGAAATGGTGCTGGGAAAACTGTATATTCATATGTGGAAGAATAAAACTAGACTCCTACCTCTCACCCAATGTAAAAATCAACTCAAAATTGATTGAAGACCCAAATGTATAACCTGAAACTTTTAAAATGCTACAAGAAAAGATTGGAGAAATGCTTCAGGACATTGGTCTGGGGAAAATTTTTATGAATAAGATGGCAAATGCACAGTCAACAAAAGCAAAAACAAGTGAGATATTATATTAAACTAAAAATCTTTTGTACAACAAAGGAAACAATCAACAAAGTGAAAAGATAACCTATTGAATGGGTATTTACCTAAGTATTCCAAAATATTCACCTAACAGGAAGTTAGTATCCAGAATATAAAAAGAACCCAAACATCTCAACAGCAAAAAAACACACAAACAATCCAATTTAAAAATGGGCAAATGATCTGAACAGACATTGCCAAAATAAGACATACAAATGGCCAACAAACATATGAAATAATTCTCAACATCATTGTTATAACAAATGATAAAAGGAAACTTTTATACACTGTTGGTGGTAGTATAAACCAGCATAGACATTATGAGAACAGTATGGAGGTTCCTCAAAAAACTACAAATATAACGGTCGTATGATTCAGCTATCCCACTGTAGGGCATTTATCCAAAAGAATGGAAATCAGTACATTGAGGGGACATCTGCACCCCCATGTTTATTGCAGTACTATTCACAATAACCAGGATATAAACACAACCTAGGTATCCAAAAACAGATAAATGAATGCATAAAATGTGGTATATTTACACAATGGAATACTATTCAGTCATAAAAAAGAACGAAATCCTGTTATGCATGGCAACATGGAGATAGAACTGGAGAATGTTATGTTAAGTGAAATAAGGCAGGAACAGAAGGTTAAACACTGCATGTTCTCATTCATATGTAGAAGCTGAAAAATGTTTATTTCATAAAAGTAAAAAGTAGAGTAGATGATACCAGAGTCTGGGAAGGATAGGAAGAGATTTGTTAAAGATACAAAATTATAGCTAGATAGGAGGAATAAGTTATCATGTGCTACAGCACTGGAGGACGACTATAGTTAACAATAATACATGGTTTCAAAGAGCTAGAAGGAGGATAGCGAATGTTCCCAAAACAAAGAAACAAAAAAAGGTCAATGTTTGAGATGATAAATATGTGAATTACCTATATCTGATCATTATTCATTGGACATATCAAAACATCAACATGTACCCCATAAATATGTACAATGTGTCAATTTAAAAATATTTTTAAAAAGTGAATTTACCAGAAAAGATATAGGTCCTCACAGACAGAATGTAATTTCTGTAGATACTAGAGTTCTCAAACCAGAAAGACAATTTGTCTTTATATCAGAAAGAGCTTGTCAGAAAAGACAAAAAGTCTTTTACCATCCCAGGAGGATGAAAAGTCCTTTATTAAGATGGTCTCCTCCAAATCATATCCAAATAAAGTCAAAGAGCTTTTGCCAATAAGAGAAAGCCTTGGCCTGAGAGAAGACTCACCAGGGCAGAAAAGGTGGGCTGTGGAAGGAGACTGCTCAAAGCGCTCAAGTAAGCACTGCATACTGGTTCCAAGAATTGTCAATTCCTTCCAAAAGTGGTCTTGCTTTAGATGCCACTTTTGACTCCAGATATGTCAGTGTAAGTAATAGACAGAGAGGAGACTGTAAAATAAAAAGATATTTATGAGAGTATGTAATGGGAATACACATGCCATAGTAAATTACGTGTGCATTCAAGGAGGTTGGGGTAAAGGAAAGATTTTAAAGGCAAAATGAAGAAGATTACATAAATTATTTTGAATCAATTATCCTTGGCTACAAGCATCAATAACAAAGGTGTAATTAGTCCAAGATTAGACAGGCGGTTGCCAGACAGATGTCCTTGCAGAAGTATTTTCTGTGTAAGGTTATGGTGGTATTTGTGCAAGGTTGTCATATTTGCAAAGTCTTTGTGATAGTTCTTGTTATTAGGCATATGTGCATGAGAGCCTTCTCTTCATGACTTTTCCTGGCTCCATTTTTCAGAGTTTTAACACAAGTCACTTTACTTTGATTCTGACAACTTTCACAGAAAGATAAAAGGGAGAGTTTGATGGTGGAGCAAAAGCTTTGCTTGAGTAAATTAAATTCAAACTTTGCGTACCTCAGGTGACCTAATAAAAAAGAGTCCTTTAAGAAAAGAACCTGCTGTATGTAGTGTGTGTATATTTTCCTCTTAAAGCAAATTTTTAAACTTTAAATGAATGTAACAATATCACCCCAAAAGCAAGGCCCTTACAGATATAATGCTATTGATATGCCAGCATTGAGTTCTTCCCTCCATACTTCTCACATTTCATCGATGTAGAAAAAGATCAGAAAATCAATTAATATAATATACTATATTAATAGAATAATGGGTAAATATTACATGATGATCTCAATAGATGCTTTAAAATATTTGAAAATTCAATACCCCTTATGATTAAAAATTCTGAACAAACTGAGAATAGTAAAGAGTTTCCTTAACCTGGCAAATGACATCTACAAAAACCCCACAGCTAACATTATACTCAATGGTATTACATTTTAAAATGGTGTCACATGAGAAAGACTATCTCCCTAAGATCAAGAACAAGATAAGGATATCTGCTATCATCACTTCTATTCAACATTGTACTGGACTTTCTAGCCAGGGCAATTGGGCAAGAAAATTAAACAATAGGCATCCAGTTTGGAAAAGAAGACGTAAAATTATCTCTATTTGCAGATGACATGATCTTGCATACAGAAAACTTTAAGGGATCCACTCATGCCTGTAATCCCAGCACTTTGGGAGGCTGAGGCAGGTGGATAACGAGGTCAGGAGATCAAGACCATCCTGCCTAACACAGTGAAACCCTATCTCTACTAAAAATACGAGAAATTAACTGGACGTGGTGGCGGGCACCTGTAGTCCTAGCTACTCAGGAGGCTAAGGCAGGAGAATGGCAGGAACCCAGGAGGCGGAGCTTGCAGTGAGCCGAGATCGTGCCACTGCACTCCAGCCTGGGCGACAGAGCAAGACTCTGTCTAAAAAAATAAACATAAATAAAAATGAGAACTAATAAATGAGTTCAGCAAGGTTGCAGGATACAAGATCAACATACAAAAAGCAATTTTATTTCTATGCAGTAGCAATAAACTAAAAATGATATTTTTAAAAAGTGTCACATTAGCATCAGAAAGAAAAAATACTTATGAATAAATGTAACAAAAGACATGCAACACTTATACTCTGAAAACTACAAAACATCAAAACATTGTTAAAAGAAATTAATAACCCAAATAAGTAGAAGAACACCCTATGTTCATGAATGGAAAATGATAGTGTTAACACTATACCCTAAATTGATCTACAAATTCAACTCAATCCCTATCAAAATCACAGCAGGGTCTTTTGAAGAAATTGACAAGCTGTTTCTAAAATTTATGTGAGAATTCAAGATTTCCATATAAAAATTGTTTTTGTAGCCAAAACAATCTTGGAAAAGAAGAACAAAGTTGAAATATTCACATTTCTTGATTTTCAAAAGTTATTACAAAGCTATAGTAATCAAAACAGTAAGGTACTGCCATAGGACAGACATATAGATAAAAGGAATATAATTGAAAGTTGAGAAGTAAACCTACACATCTATAGTCAATTGATTTTTTAAGGGTACCTTAACAATTCAGTGGGGAAAGAATACTTTTTTCAATAAATGGTGCTGGAGCAACTAAATATCCACATGCAAAAGAATGACATTGGACTCCTACCTCATAGGAGGTAAAAATTAACTCAAAATATTCAAGTAAACGTCTTAAAAGAAAACATACGTATAAATCTTCATGACCTTGGGTTAGGCAATCTGTTTTTGGATGTGAACTCAAAAGCAAAAACAATAAAATAAAAAATAAATACATTGGGGTTCATCAGAATTAAAAACGTTTGTGCCTCAGGTGAACACTATGGAAAAAAATGAAAAGATAACTTATAAAAGGGGAAAAATATTTACAAATCACATATCTGCTAGGGAAATTGCATCCAGAATATATTTAAAAACTTAAGGGGCGGAGCAAGATGGCCGAATAGGAACAGCTCCAGTCTCCAACTCCCAGCGCGAGCGACACAGAAGACAGGTGATTTCTGCATTTTCAACTGAGGTACTGGGGTCATCTCACTAGGAAGTGCCGGACAATTGGTGCTGGTCAGCTGCTGCAGCCCGACCAGCGAGAGCTGAAGCAGGGCGAGGCATCACCTCACCTGGGAAGTGCAAGGGGGAAGGGAATCCCTTTTCCTAGCCAGGGGAACTGAGACACACAACACCTGGAAAATCAGGTAACTCCCACCCCTATACTGTACTTTAAGCAAACGGGAACACCAGGAGATTATAACCCACACCTGGCCGGGAGGGTCCCACACCCACGGACCCTCCCTCATTGCTAGCACAGCAGTCTGCGATCTAACCGCAAGGCAGCAGCGAGGCTGGGGGAGGGGCGCCCGCCATTGCTGAGGCTTAAGTAGGTAAACAATGCCGCTGGGAAGCTCGAACTGGGTGGAGCTCACAGCAGCTCAAGGAAACCTGCCTGTCTCTGTAGACTCCACCTCTGGGGACAGGGCACAGCTAAACAACAACAACAAAAAAAGCAGCAGAGACCTCTGCAGACGCAAACGACACTGTCTGACAGCTTTGAAGAGAGCAGTGGATCTCCCAACACAGAGGATGAGATCTGAGAAGGGACAGACTGCCTGCTCAAGTGGGTCCCTGACCCCTGAGTAGCCTAACTAGGAGACATCCCCCACTAGGGGCAGTCTGACACCCCACACCTCACAGGGTGGAGTACACCCCTGAGAGGAAGCTTCCAAAGTAAGAATCAGACAGGTACACTCGCTGTTCAGCAATATTCCATCTTCTGCAACCTCTGCTGCTGATACCCAGGCAAACAGGGTCTGGAGTGGACCTCAAGCAATCTCCAACAGACCTACAGCTGAGGGGCCTGTTAGAAGGAAAACTATCAAACAGGAAGGACACCTATAACAAAACCCCATCAGTATGTCACCATCATCAAAGACCAGAGACAGATAAAACCACAAAGATGGGGAAAAAGCAGGGCAGAAAAGCTGGAAAT
>NC_045453.1:45865762-46027247 GCF_002776525.5 Piliocolobus tephrosceles | reverse complement strand
CATGTTCTCACTCATAGGTGGGAACTGAACAATGAGTTCACTTGGACTCGGGAAGGGGAACATCACACACTGGGCCTATCATGGGGAGGGGGGAGGGGGGAGGGATTGCATTGGGGAGGTATACCTGATATAAATGATGAATTGATGGGTGCTGACGAGTTGATGGGTGCAGCACCAACATGGCACAAGTATACATATGTAACAAACCTGCATGTTATGCACATGTACCCTAGAACTTAAAGTATAATAATAAATAAATAAATAAAAATAAGTAAATAAATAAAACACAAAACTTTCATCATAAACTAGTGTTAGTAAAAGGACTGTTCACAAAAATTACTAAAAAGATAAATTGTGACAAGAACAAAAAGAGAGAGACAAAATGCTATGGGAGTTCAGATCATAGAAGTGAGATCACAGAAGACTACAAGTAGCTAGGCCTTGAAAGATGGATGAAATTCCTACAAGTAACTATGTCAACAGAAGTATTCCAGGTACAAGAAATTACATGAAATATATCAAGAAAATACAAACTGCTTCTATGTCAGTTCTAAAATATCTATAGAATTTTGGATGAGAGGATAATATTAATGCAAGCTGTTTTGTAATATTCTATATTTTAATGCATTGTGTTATTCAATATTAGAAGATTTTGAGAGCTATAAATAATGTATGCTAGAATCCTTTGGTAGTCATTATATTCACAATGTATAAAGAATGGAACTCTTCAAATACGTCCGTATTGGGCATTATATGCAGAAGATACCCAAGATACATATTCTTTTTTCAATACTTTTATTTTGCAAATGAGTAATAAAATATGAAGTAAGCCTCCCACATGTAATGGGAAGTATGTTTGAATATTTGAGAGACTAGACATGTAAATTATCTGCTTAATTCGGCAAGCAAATAAAAATATCTAGGCCCCTACAAATACTTTTGTTATCTTGTGACCAGTAAATAAAATCTATTTGTTTGGTGAAATAAGCCAGGCACAGAAAGATAAATACTGCATATTCTCATTCTTATGTAGACGCTTAAAAAAAAAAAAAGAAAGCTAATTTCATAACAGTAGAGTGGAATAGTAACTACTGGAGGATAGGAAAGGTAACAGGGAGAAAAACAGGGAGAAGTTGGTTAAAGGATACAAAATTACAGCTAGATAGAGGAATTTCTATAGAATACTACATAGGAGAATCTAGTTTTCTATAGCATTGAAGGGTGGCTATAGTTAACAATTTACTGTGTATTTTCAAGTAGCTAGAAGAGAATATGATTTTGAATGTTCTCAAAACAAAAATGATAAATGTTTGAGGTGATGGATATGCTAATTTCCTTGATTTGATCATTACACATTGTATACCTATATTGAAATATCACTCTGTACCCCATAAATATGTACAATTATTATGTTTTAATTAAAAATAATATGCACAAATAACACCATGGAATACACAGGCAGAATAAATGATCAATCATAAGGGATACTAGCAAACTTCTAGATTATCTGGCAATCTAAATGGCATGTCATTGAGGAAAATAATAGTAAAGAGAATCTTGAAGAAAAACAAAACAAAAAAAAAACTTATAACTCAATGATAAAAATACAAATTATCCCATTAAAAGATGGGCAAAAGATTTGAACAAACATTCTTCCAAAAAGATATACAACAGGTTTACAAGCACATGAAAAGATGCTCAACATCATTAGCCATCAGAAAATGCAAATCAAATGCAAATCTATCCAAACACTGCAATGAGATATCATTTCACATCCACTCAAATGACTATCATCAAAAAGGTAGATAGTAACAAGTGTTGGCAAGGATGTGGAGGAATTGGAATCATCATACACAATTAGTGAGAATGTAAAATGGTGCAGCTGTTGTGAAAAGCAGTCCAGCAATTCCTCAAAAGGCTAAAGATATAGTTACTGTATAATCCAGACATTAAACTCCTAGGTTAATACTCAAAGAGATTAAAACATATTTCTACATAAAAATGTGTACATAAATGTTCACAGAAGCATTATGCATAATAGCCAAAAAGGGGAAGCAACCCAGCTGCCTATCAGCTGATAAATGCATAAACAAAATTGCACATCCATATAATAAGATATTATTTGGTAATAAAGAGAAATGAAGTAGTGATATGTACTACAACATAAATAAATCTTCACAATTTTATGCTAAATAAGGAGCCAGTCACAAAAGGCCACATATTGTGTGATTCCATTTATATGAAATGTCCAGAATAGGCAAATCCACAGCAAGAGAAAATAAATTAGTGGTTGCCTAGGGCTGAAGTGAGGTATTAGAGAGAAATGGGTACTATCTTCTAATGGATATGAGCTCTCTTTTTGGAGTGATGAAATATTCTGGAATTGGTGATGTTTGCAGAATTTTATGAGTATACTCACAACAGGACTGAATTGTACACTTTAAATGGGTGAATTATATGTCAATTATTTCTCAGTAACACTGTTGTTTATAAAAATACAAGTCTTTCTACTTTTAGAATCTCTTTCCATAGAGATATTGTTCACTAAAGCAAGTTTAAAAGCCGTATAGGTAAAATCAGTGGTATGAGGCAGTCACCATGGTTGGGACCTTAGGGACTTTTTGTTTCACAACCTAAAACTACCATTTGAGAAAAGCCAAACCAGCAATGCTTATTGCAGTTTTCAATTGCAAGGATTGATTTGAACCTATGTGGGTAAACTTGAGCCCTGACAGAGGAAGTCCTGTCTCTTTCAATTCTTACACCCAATTTCCTGATTTTTATTCAGCCTGAAACACCGCTCACTTTGCCAGGGCAGCCCTGTGGAATTGCCTCCTCAGGCCTACCTCCCCATCAACCCAGGCAAAGTTCTGCAGCATCCACTGCCTTGACCTCCTCCTCCTCCTCATCCCTCATCTGCCATGCTCCCTGCCCAGGCAGGCCTCGTGTGCCCAGACAGCTACCTGTCTGCTCACAGGACGGAAAAAAACACGCTTTTCACTTCTTTTGATATTTCTTTCTAGCATCAATAGTCACCTGTTTAGCTTTCTTCCTGCACAGTAATTATACTGTATTCATAGACTCATTTGACATTTCCAAAGAAAAGTGTAATTATAGCATCCTGAAAGGTGGAAATAACCTGATGACGATATTTGAGGAGAAAAAAAAATCACCTTCGAGATTGGCTTCAACTAAATCTCGTAGAAACAGTGTTACTAAATGCTACTGAAAGCAGAGGCTTTGTCATTTTCCTTCACTTAAATATTAAACCTTTCCCAACTTCAAGCATTAAGCTTCTAAAGACTCCAAGAGAGCTCACACTAAGCAACTTAGAACTTTAAGAAGAAAAGCTGTATTTCATAGGAGATAGAAGATGAGAATAAACTGTTGAAAACACTTGTAAATTCATCTCATTCACGAAAAAAAACACTAAGTGGCAATTAGAAGAATATTATTTATATTTACCACAGTTTTAATGAATAATAGTGTATTATTGGGTGCTACAGTATTCATTTCATTTACCATCACCTGGCCAAACACTTTTTAGAATTTCAATGATGATCTTTTACTATGCCTCCTATCAACAGACACTTTTTTCAAGCATTGAATAAGTGTCAGCATTGTGCTAGGTGCTTAATGCACAAGATCACGGAACACAGCCCTGGGTTCAAATTGAGATGTCACCACCTGTTAGTTATGACCCTCCAAGTCCAGAATCTCCATTTCTTAACCACAAAGTGCTATATAAATTTGATATATTATGTTTTCGCGTTGCTGTACTGTGAGGCTCCCACATCTGCTTTGGTGAGAGATATGGAAGCTGTCCTGTGTGAGATTTTTAGATGACGAGGTATTATAATAAAAGATTCTATGTGAGGTTGAAGATACTGAATCCTTGAGAACCAGCCCGGAGTGCTAGAATCCTCAACTGACCAGATGCACTGATGGTATTAGCTCCTAGATGCCCTTTTAGGCATCCTTGCCTGCAAGGCCTTTTTTTGTTTTTCTTCAGCAAATTACCATTTTGGATGCAGCTCAGCCCAAGGGTAGCTTTAATTAATGAGTCAGGTTTCTGGCATTGATAAGAATCGCTAGGTTAAGGTCGTGTGTGGAGGGCAGTTTTTATTAAATACGCTAAATGTGGTTGCAATTTGAAATGCTATTGTCTGTCTCTTCCTGAGCTGCTGTCTTATTCTAATAGAAGCCGTGGTCTTCCAAATCCCAAAGGCAGTAGTGAAAGGGCACTATGGGGAAAGACGTTTACTTTTATCCTGACTATAAAATAAAACAGTGCTACTACCTATGTATCTGGTCAGGATGGCATGACACCCCTACAGATGGTCTGCTGAAAGACCCCTTCAGACCTCAGTGTCCCCATGCTTTTTCTGGGGCTCCTAGCCTTCTCTAATGGCAACCAGACACCAGACATTTTGCTTCCAATCCTAAAACCTAAAACAGAATCACAATAGCATTTAAAATTTTTTAAATTAGTTTTTACATTTATTACTTTTTATTTATAACATCTTTTGAAACATTACATGGAGCTTTTTTGCTTTAAGAAAGGTTAATTTTATAGAGATTTTACACTTATTTTTTTTCCCCTAACTATCAACATCTTGAACCAGAGTGGTGCATCTGTTACAACTGATGAATCTACGTTGACACATTATCTTCCAAAGTCTGTAATTTACATTAGATTCATGCTTAGTGTTGTACATTCTATGGGTTTGGGACAAATGTATAATGGCACATATCCACCAGTGTAATATCTTACAGAATATTTTCATTGCCCTAAAAATCCTCAGTGCTCCACCTATGTATCCTTCTTTACTGTCCATAGTTTTGCCTTTTCCAGAATGGGTTCTTTTGCTTAGTAATATGCATTTAGAATTTCTCCATGTGTTTTCATGGCTTGATAGCTCACTTCCTTTTAGTGCTGAATAGTATTTCATTGTCTGGATGTACCACAGTTAATTTACCCATTCACATACTGAAGGACATCTTGGTTACTTTCAAGATTTGGCAATTATGAATAATGCTGCTATAAACAGTGTGTATAGATTTTTTTTTTTTTCTTTTCAGATGGAGTCTCGCTCTGTCACCCAGGCTGGAGTGCAGTGGCCGGATCTCAGCTCCCTGCAAGCTCCGCCTCCCGGGTTTACGCCATTCTCCTGCCTCAGCCTCCTGAGTAGCTGGGACTACAGGCGCCCGCCACCTCGCCCGGCTAGTTTTTTGTATTTTTTAGTAGAGACAGGGTTTCACCGTGTTAGCCAGGATGGTCTTGATCTCCTGACCTTGTGATCCGCCCGTCTCGGCCTCCCAAAGTGCTGGGATTACAGGCTTGAGCCACCACGCCCGGCCGTGTATAGATTTTTGTACGAACATCTTTTCAAGTCATTTGGGTAAATACCAAGAAGTGTGATTGCCAGATCATATGTTAAGAGTACGTTTAGTTTTGTAAAAAACTGCCAAACTGTTTTCCAAAGTGGCTGTATTATTTTACATTCCCATGAGCAATGAATGAGAGTTCCTGTTTTCCATACCTTCATCAGCATTTGACGTTGGTCATGTTATGGATTTGGCCATTCTAAGAGGTGTGTAGTGATTCCTCATTGTTTATTAATTTGCATTTATTTAATGACATGCGATGTGAAGCATCTTCTCATATGCTTATGTGCCATCTAAGTATCTTCTTTGGCAATAAAGCATATTTTTATTTACATTTATTTATAACATTTTATAAACAATTTATTTAGACATATTTAAATATTCACATTTTAAAGCATAATGAGTGAAACCATAGGCACCAAAAGAGTGAATTGCAAGAGAAATGATCATATCTTTCAATGGAAGGACCACCAGTCCATAAACATGGGACTACGCTTCAACAATTAGCACCAAATATCGGCACTCTAAGTTCAGGGAATGAATCACTATAAGATAGTAATTTTAAAAAGCAACAAATAAGAGCAAGCAGAATTGTGGCAAACACCTTTGTTGCAGCAAAAGTGTTTAGAATTTATCCTGGACTTGCCATAACGTGCAACCAAAGAAACTCAGCATGCCAACATTAAACCACGACATCCCCCTGGCACGTAGACAGGCCATTGGCCAGATGGTTGCAGAGGTGAAGGCACTATCCCAGTCTAGTCCTAAGCCAAAAGATGGCTTAGTGAGAGCAGATCTCATGTCTAAGAGGATGAAGACCTGATCTGAGGAAGAAACCTTCCGCTTCTGACCCAGCCACAGATGTCTGGCATTCTTATTCCCGTATGTCTATTAAAGAAGTTTTCAGTGTGATTGTATTTAATGTGTGTTCACTAACTACAGGCTAGGTGGGTCCTAATCTCTCTGACCCTTTATCTTTGAATAACTTGCTCAAAGCTCAGAGTCCCATTGGGAACATCCAGTTGGCTGGAGGCCTTAGGCCACATGCTCAATTGTAGTGGCTAAGACAAGGAGAGAGCAAGCATCAGACCATATCTCCTTTCTTAGTGAAAAGTAGGCTCTGCTCTTGTCAATGGAACATTCTCCCAAACTAGGAGATGGGCTCAGTACAGGGCAGCCAACCAATGACCTGTATCCTCCATACCATCTTTCTCCTCCCTACAAAAGCCAGTTCTGTCTCCTTTCCAGGATCTTTGGTCTCGCAGTTCCCACTGCTAGCTTCTGTCCTGCATGTTAATGTGGCTGGCTCTGTCCCATCCTTTAGCTCTCAGCTCCTCTGACCACATAGAATACCCATTCTCCCCGAAGCCTCTCTGAACCACCTCTCCCTTTCTCCCTTTCTTTCCTAACTCATCAGTCCCTGACAATTACCTTGAACATTTCTTTTTCCTCATGCATTGTGCATCTTGATCATTCCACCAGGATGGAAACTCCGTAAGGACAGAGAGTCTGGCTGTCCTGTTGCTCAGCTCCTTCCCCAGTGTCGTGTCTGCCATGACCACAGCTCAGTAAATGTTTGGGAAGCATGAATGAACTTAATGGCTTCCAGACTCTGCCCCAACATTCTTTTGGGCCATTTATTGCAGATGCATCTGCTTCCATTTCTCAGACACCAGGATTCTGGTGTAATGCCCTTACTTAACATCTGCCTTTAGCCACTAGCTGGATATTCCAGTTTTTATCCAGGTCTTCTCCATCCCTCATTCTTTTGAGTAAGTAACGCTCCACTCCAGCCACTAGCCCTGAGATGCCAGCTTCAACCCTTTGAGCACCTATTTTATCCAGTTCCACCTCAGTGTTGGGGGATTGGGAGGGGTGTGGGGAACGTGAGGAAGAAGGCAAGAGGGGATATTTGGATATGAAGTATGACTAGCTTCAAGAAGGGACAGATTTGTGAGTGGGGTTAGGGTTAGGGTAGAGATATAGAAAAGAAATGGGCAGTGTGCAGGAACTGGGGCAGGGCCCTAGGAGAAGAGAAACAGCAGGGGAACCATGAACGGGGATAGAGAGCCTGAAAATCACTCTCACCTAGGCTGACTGGATGGAGTTTGAAACTCACAATACAATTCGATAAATATTTTTAAGATTCTGCTTAGAACCAGCACTTTTCTGGCTCCCACAGGCATCAGAACAAAAAGATAAAAGCTGCACCCTCTAGAATCCCCTTGGGGTTCATGATCAAGGCATTGCCTACGGGCCACAGGGTAAGCAACTCTGTGTGTTCCTCTCGCACTTTGTGGGCCAAAGTGTTCTATACATTTGAGACTGAAATTAACGTAACAGGAAAAAAAAAAAAATCACATGACATACCCTTTCTTGCCAATGGCTAAAATAGTAATAGCTCATATTCATTGAGCCCTTAAAAAGCAGTGAACTAATAAATACTTTTCATGCATCATTTCACTGAACTCTCCTAACAACCAGTTGAAGTTATTATTAATATCACTGGCATTTACAGGTGAGGAAACTAAACCTCAGACATGTTCCAAGGTCACACAACTGGCTGGGATGTGAACAAGGCATTCTCTCTTCGATGGCCTTTTGCTGCCATAGCTAATGCTGTCTGTACAGCCTTTCCCCAGCCCTTTCTGTTTTTATCAAAATGATGTTTATTCTTCAAGACTGTTCTCATTTAAGACTTCCTGCATGGAGTCAGAATCGACTTCTTCTTCCTCTATATTTGTATACCAATTCACTTGTACGGCTATTTAGCCTAATACCTAACATCGCCCTTTATTATACAGTCACATGTCACTTAATAATGGGGATACCTCTCAAGAATGCATCGGTAAGTAATTATGTCCTTATGCAAAGAGCATAGCGTGGACTTACACAAACCTAGATGGTATAGCCTACTACACACCTAGGCTGATAGTATAACCTATTGCTCCCAGGTTACAACCTGCACAGCATGTTACTGTACTGAATACTGTAGGCTATTGTAACACAATGGTAAGTATTTGTGTATCTAAACATAGAAAAGGTACAACAAAAATATGATATTATAAATTTGTGGGACCACCACTGTATATGCACTCCATCATTTACCAAAACATCATTATGTGCACACGGCTCTAATTGGTTCAATAAGTAGTTACATGCAGGAGCCACAGTGTCATGAGTTCAAATGTAACTCCATCACATATTACTGTGTGGCCCCTACTTACAAGCTGTCTAAGCCTCAGTTTCTCCACCTGTTATGCAGGACTGATAAAAGCTAGCTCGAAAGGCTGTTAGAGAGGTTCAAGTTAGCCAGGGGCAGTGGTGTGTGCCTGTAGTTCTGGCTACTTGAAAGGTTGAGGCAAGAGGATTGCTTGAGCCCAGGGGTTTGAGGCCAGCCTGGGCAACATAGTGATACCTCATCTCTAAAAAGATTTGACTGAACGCTCAAACTCTAACAACATGGTCACTATTTTTCCTTCTCTGCCCCACTCAACTGTAAGCTCCAAGAGGGAAAGGTCCACGTTATAACTATGTCTGTTTCTTGCCCCCAGTAAGCACCACAGGCCTTGGCAACTGCTAAGCCCTCATTATCCACAGGTTGACTGAAACATTTAACCAGAGGTGGGGATGTAGAGAAGGGAGAGGCACATCCACTTGCTGTTCCAATCATTGATTCCCCACTGGCCAGTTAAGGGTCACAAACTTTGCCCATCCATGTACCACCATTATGATTTGATTTTTTTCACATCTACTCACTTTCCTCTAAAATTTTAAGATGAAAGTTTTTATAATGAGAAAAAGGTGAAAGAATTTTATGTAAAACACCTATATACCTACCACCTAGATTCTATCGTTAACATTGTATTGTATTTACTTTATCACATATCTGTCTATTCTTCTTTCTATCAGTTAATCTTATTTCTGGTTCATTTGTAAGTGAGTTGCAGGTATCAGTTTACTTCCCCCTTACTTCCAGCATGCATATAATTGACTAGAGTTAAATACATTTGACAATTTTGTTGTAAATTTACATAAAATAAAATTCAAAACTCTTAAGTATACTGCTTTGAGTTTTGACCTAAACCACTGTCAAGATACAAAACATTACTGTCACCCCAGAGTTCCTTCACGTCCATCCCCATCCCCACACCGAGACAACTACGTCTTGAAGTTTTACCTACCATTGCCTATTCAAAAACTTCATATAAATGACAGTATGTGGTAATAACTTTTTCAAACTAAATAATTTTTTAAAGTAACATTTTACGACTAAAAGAAAATAAAAATTATATCAGTTACTATGAAGAGATTCTATCATTAACATTTATATTTGCTTTATCACAAATCCTTCTATCTTTCCACCATTTTATCTTCTTATTATCATTATTAGTTTTGAGACGGAGTCTCACTCTGTCCCCTAGGCTGGAGTACAGTGGCAGCGATCTCGGCTCACTGCAAGCTCCGCCTCCAGGGTTCACGCCATTCTCCTGCCTCAGCCTCCCGAGCAGCTGGGACTACAGGCGCTCGCCACCAGGCCCGGCTAATTTTTTGTATTTTTTAGTAGAGATGGGGTTTCACTGTGTTAGCCAGGATGGTCTCGATCTCTGACATAAAAAAAAACACATAGATGGGGAAAAAAACACACACACACACACACACAGCCAAAAATAAGTGTCTGTATACTCATAAAATTGCCCTTGAACGGCCTTTGTTCATGAACCACTGTGGTTCTCACAGTGTGTTCCAGGGATCCTGGGGCCTCCAAGACCCTTGTACATTTGTAGGATCAAAACTATTTTCATAATAATCCTAAGATGTTATTTACCCTTTTCACCCTCATTAGTCTCTTGAGTGCACAGTGTAGTTTTCCAGAGGCTGCCTGATGTGGTATCACAAACGGTTGAAGGAAAAAGCAGATATGAGAAGCTAGCAAGCTGTCTTCTGTTAGGCCAGACACTTAAAACACTTGCAAAACTGTAAAACAACTCTGCACTTTCCATAAAATTGTTTTGTTCAGAAAATGTTATTTTAATAAAATATATTTTTATGTTAACATGTAATCAGTTTATTATTTTAAGTGAGTTAATAACTAAATACAGTATTTGCATTTTTGTTTCTCAGTGTTAAACTCTGTGAAAGAAAAAGAAGTAATTAAGGGTCAGGCTTTACAGAGGGGTTGGGAGATTTCGAGAGGATTGCATTCACACCTGCTAAAGGTCAAACCACAGGATGTTCCAATAGACTTGGAAAACAACTGAAGTCGGTCTTCATCTGCCTTCAACATCTCTCAGCTGGGAATACCTTAAGTAACCAATCAGAGTGGGTTTGCAATTTAGGATTTCTGACCAGCCAATGAACTACCTTCAAAAACAACTTTTGGTGGAAATCCCCTATTAAAAAAAACCTCTCCTGTGCTTACCTTATGGCACACTATTCAGAGCTGATCTAACTCAGTTTACCCAAGCTGCACATCTTGGTTTCCTAAATAAGTGGTATTTCCTTTGACCTCTGTGTCAATTTTTTGACACTAATATGGTAAATATTGATATATTTAACTCATGGAAACAAAAGCTCATTGGTATCTGCAATAATTTTCAAGATGGTAAAGAGTACAGTTACAAAAATTTGGCTGCACTGGAAAAGCCAGCCTACCCTGGTCTGCATGGCCTTTGAAGTTACACAACCTCCACTGGTAAATGTTAGAGCCAACCTCTTACTTGGTGAAGAAACTGGCTGGAAACACGTATTTAAACCAAACCCTTTTTTGTACTTATTTGGATTAAAAGAAAGCTTTCATTATAAGACATAAAGCCTATTCTTCTTCTTTTTTTTAAAATCAAGTCACAATTCTAACCAGCAGAGAATGAAATTTAGCAAGGAGAGAATGAACAGAGGCAATGAGAAAGGCATCAGATCATTATGGATGGGATGCAATACACGTGCTTAGGAAAGATTGATTTGAGCAGTGCGTGTAAACAGTCCTGGCTGTGGGGGAAAGGTTCCTTCACATTTATCTTCTCTCAAAACCAAGATAGAATTTGCTAGTTCATTTTTTTTCCTATTAGCTCTGCAGTCTTAAAAAAAAAAAAAAAAAAATTATACTCTACTCTTGTGTTGCAACAACTTTCTTTCCTATTTACCCCAACAAAAAGAACAGGATTATGTTTCTGCATTTCAAAACTGTATTTCAAAAACCATTTCAAGAACTTTACCATTCCAGTTCTTCAGCTTTATTTTGTAGGCTTTTTTTTTTTTTTTTTTAATTAAAGCAGACTAAGGTCCATTTTTGCCTTCAGTCCTTTATAACTATAGCACAAAATGCAAGGTCAAGAGGTAGCATTTAAAGACATCGTCCCACACAGTCTATTTTTGGTGTCTCTTCCTCATGATATATAGTTCCTGATGATATATAGTTTTGGTCAATGCAACTTGAAGATGTTCACCTTGATAAAGCGACATGTCAGAGCTGAGAAGCCATCTCTTTCGCATGATCCCAAGATCTCCAGCTATGCTTTATCTGCAATAAGACTGATGAGAACTAGCTGCTTCAAATACAAATGAGAGCCTCCTTTTATCTATCTGGCAAGATAAATGTTTGTAAAGGTGGGCATTCTCCCTCACCAAGGACAAAACAGAGGGGGAAGAACTTCCAGTGTAACTGTAGAGATTTAGGCTGAATGTTGAGCAAAACCCCTGTGAGTAAATGTTATCTACCAGCTGAGGATGAGCCAAAGCAAAGGTCAGCGGCCATCTCTTTCAGAGAGGGAATGGTGCCTACCAGATTCAGTTGAGAGACAAAGTCAGTGTCAGTTGCCAAGAGCCTCTGCTTGGCAGCCAAAGTCCAAAAGATCAGTGACAAGGAGACCAAAGGAGAAAACATGGGGAGCCATGAAGCAGCCACACAGTGCCCTCCACAGCGCCCCTTCCTTACCCCTTCACCTCCCTCCGCCCCGATCATTCCTGGGATAATCAATTAGAGATGAGAAAAAAAATATTGCAATTCTCAGGGGGAATATCTTAGGGTGGCTTTTCAACCACACAACCCTATGATGGTGTGGCTAAAGAAAAACCCTGGAGAATGGAAATTTCCATGCCGATTTAGTCATTTGCTTTGGAATATATTACAGAAATTCGCTTCTCCATTCTGATACAAATTATTTAGAAAAATCTATTAGGCCAGTGTTGATTTTATAAGAGCAGATCCTTTAGGGAAACTCAAAGGTGTCATGAAATCTGTACTCACGCTGGTGTGCCATGAATGCAGAAACAGCACCGTGGACAAAGAAGAGATGAAGGGATAGGTGACCTCGAATGCGCATTGCTAAGGCAATTAAAAGAGGGACTGTTACTCTTATTAAAGGTAGTGCTCAAAGTTAGAATAGAAGCCACCTGCTTGTTCTGCGTGCAGACAGCTGCCTCTAAGACTTCAGAACCCTCCCCCTCTTTTTCTCCTCTCTCCCTTCTCTCTCCTCCTCCTTTTTCTCACCATCTCTCCACAACCCCCTCTCCCTCTTCTCTCTCCCTCTTTTCTCTCCCTCCCTCTTTCTCCTTCTCTCCCCCCCCCGATCCTTTCTTCTCCCAGGCTCATGATACCCAAGAGGCAACAGAACAGATTTGTAAAATCAATTACACGGGTGAATTACCCATCTAAATCAGGGAGCTTGATTTTCTAACTTGACGTTAAATCACCTCGCACATCTCTTAAGGCCAGAGTCACTACAGAGGCAGAGCATTGCTAAAGTTGAGTCTGACAGTATCAGAGGGTCAGACTCCTGGCTTGGTCCTCAGAACCCCAGAGAGAAGGCAGCTGGAGGAAACCAGCAGTGTGATCTCACTGCAAAGTGTAATAACAGCGCAGGGGTGGGGCTACTTTATAAGACTTTTGATTAAATTCAGTGCTGCCAAAAGGACTTTGGTAGGCAAAGGCATTTTTGAGTAGGAACTGACCTTTCTGTGCCGGGCACAGTGGTTCACGCCTGTAATTCCAGCAATTTTGGAGGCCAAGGCAGGCAAATCACCTGAGCTCAGAAGTTTGAGACCAGCCTGGGCAACATGGTGAAACCTCGTCTCACTAAAAAATACAAAAAATTTAAAAAAAACAATTAGTGGGGTGTAGTGATATGCACCTGTAGTCCCAGCTGCTCAGGAGGCTTGAGGCAAGGGAATCGCTTGAACCCAGGAGGCAGAGGCTGCTGTGAGCTGAGATTGCGCCACTGCACTCCAGCCTGGGTGACGGAGGGAGACTCCATCTCAAAAACAAAACAAAACAAAAAACTGACTTTTCTAAATTTGGCTTCTAGACAAACAAAATACTACTACTTTGAACTAAGGTCTCTACATTAAAACAGATTTACATCTACTATGGCATTTGATTCTCATGAGAATCTGCCCCTTTTCACTCTCTTGCACTGGTGAGTGATTCTCCCACACCAAGAAATTGCTGGAGACTAAAAAGAAAAACAGCCTGAGTTATCAGTGGGACTATCAACAATGATGAAATTTATGAGTTAATGCCAGATTCTTTGGTATACCTTGCCTATGAGACTCAGTCGGTTTTTGAAATTTTTAGATCTATTTGTTTGTTGTCAGTCTTTACTGTCAACCGTCAGTAACAGATGCAATAGATAAAGCCACTTGTCCAGTTGCTTTAATTTGGTTATTTGCAGTGGTTTTAAAGAAGTGTTTTTGTTTTTGGGTTTTTTTTTGTTGTTTGTTTGCTTGTTGTTGTTGTTGTTTTGTTTTACCCTGGCTCACACTGGAATCACCCAGAATTTTAAAAAATATTGCTCCAGGGTCTCATTCTAAGAAATTTTGATTCAGCCAGTCTGGGGTATGTCTTGGGCATGGAGAGCTTTTAAATTTCTCCAGGTGATTTTCATGTGCAGCCATGCTTGAAATCTACTGGCTAAAAGCAATGGTTCTCAAATTTAGCATGCCTCAGAATCACCCAGCATGCTGGATAAAACACAGGTTGCAGGACCCCCACCACCAAGTCCTAGATGCAGATGAGTCCCAGTTCTCATAAGATCCCAGGCAATGCTGATGTTCCTGGCCCGATGACCACCCTTTGTGAACCACTGGCTTAAATAATTAGTGCCAGCCGGGCGCGGTGGCTCACGCCTATAATCCTAGCACTTTGGGAGGCCGAGGTGGGCGGATCACGAGGTCAGGAGATCGAGGCCACCCTGGCTAACACGGTGAAACCCCGCCTCTGCTAAATATACAAAAAATTAGCCGGGCGAGGTGGCGGGCGCCTGTAGTCCCAGCTACTCCTCAGGCTGAGGCAGGAGAATAGCGTGAACCTGGGAGGCGCAGCTTGCAGTGAGCCGAGATCGCGCAACGGCTGGATAGGGGACAGAGCGAGACTCCACCTCAAAAAAATTTTTTTAAATAATAATAATAATAATAATTAGTGCCAACACTTTTCTCTAAGATGATTTTCATTACATTGATCTGGCTCCAAGGAGAGTGCCCTAAGAAACAGACATCCGATAATGATAGCATTCGGTGGAAATAGAGCCTTCCTGTCTCTTAGACCTCATGGAACGTCTTGGGTTCTGAGACTACGTGCATACAAGGGAAGGGACCAGACTGTGGTAATGGGTGCCTAGGCAAGGGGAATTTGTATCACTTCTGCTGTGGTTTCTGGCCATAATCCCTCATTTATACGTCCCGGCTACCCCCAGCAGGTACATGGGTCAGTGGAACTGTTCTTCAGGATCATGGGGAAGGGCTGGCTCTGGCTCAACCAGGGCTAAGGCTGAAAGTCTCTCTGGATTCCATGACCTTCTAACTTGGGAACCTGTTGAGCATGAAATGTGTGTGTGTGTATGTGTGTGTCTATGAAAGTACAATCTTTCTTCCGTCTTTGGGGCCTAATAAGAGGTCATCTCTGGTCCTGTCAAGATTGGCAAGAGCACAACGAAGCGGTAAAGAGCACACCCCAGTGGCACAGATCCATCTGTACAGTAGAGGAAGAAGCAGCCATGGTGTGCCGTCACCATGCTCCAGTGCCCTCTCTGAGCAAATTTGAAAGCAGGTCTGCTGGCTTTAAACTTGGGAAATCTTAGAAGACCTCAGACAACTGGGGGCTGGGGAGGCTCCAGTGAGGAACTTCTATACTCCCTTGCTACTCTGCCATGCAGGGACTCAAAACAATGAATTTCTAAAAGCAAAAGGATGTGATTTATAGCTTTGCTTTTTCCCAAGCGGAGGAATGTCATGCAAGCTGCACATACACATGACTAGAACAAGGCTTTTATTAATATTCTTCATACCCAACAATGATAATACACTATAAAACTGTATCTGTGAAATCTCACTTGACCTACTTAGAAGTATAAGGGAGATGATTCGGTTGATGCATATTGTGTCATATGTTTGGGATGAGGAAACAAAGACATAGAGAGGTCACACAATTAACTTAGTGCCTCAGATAGGGCTGAATTTCCCAGTCCCCACTCCATGTTGAAGGATAGAGAAGAGGGACTTCAAGGCCACAGCCAGGGAGGTGTGCAAAGCCCCTCCTCCACTCCAGCCTAAGAATTCTTCTTCTGTCTGTATGTATTTCATGTTTCTGTTTAATATTTTATTTCAGAGATTTTTGTTGGAACACCCGGAACCCCAAACCCTACAAACTGCATGTCACTTCTTGAGAGCCCGTCTTCCAAAGAACCCCTTTCCATGCTGAAGTTTCTCTTATGTTATAAGAACATGAGATAATTCTCATGGGACCCATTCATTTTTTAAAAATTGGTTAACCCTGTTTCAGTGCACATCAGAATCGCCTAGAAAGCTTGTTAAAATACAGGTTTCTGGGCCTCCTACGCTGAAGAACAAGGAAGGAGGCCATTTATCAGGCTTTCAGAGTAGAGCCTAAGAATGTGCATGTTTAACAAATTCCCAGGTAGTGCTGCTGTGAGTCTGGGGACCCTCCCTTTGAAAACCACTACAATAAGACGGTGATTCTCAGATCACCCAGAAATCTTTTAGGTAGTATAAATACCAGCCTCCACTCAGACTAATTAAATCAGACTCTCTACAGGTAAAGTCTGTATTAATGTGTTTAAAATGGTCTCCAGGTACAGCCAAGGTTGAGAACTTCTGCAATAAGGGGAACCTGTGTAGAATTATATGATATTCAAACCCCTAGGTCAGGAGTTCTCAAAATGTGGTCCCTTGCCCAGCAGTATCAGCATCACTATCAGTATCACTTGGGAACTTGTTAAAAAAGCAAATTCAGGCCCCATCCCAGATTTGCAGAATCAGAAACTCTGAGGGTGGGGCCCAGCAATCTGTTTTAACAAACACTAGGTGAATCTGAGGCTTGCTGAAGTTGGAGAACTCTTACTCTAAGCTTTTGGCTTCCCTGTAAATGAGTCACTGAAAGTTGGACTCTTATCTAGGGGCAGTGATGGTGGCAGGCCCACAGCGGGCTGGATGCACCAACTGCTCCATCAGAGCAGGGGTGGCTGAAGGACAAGGAAGGAAACCATTTATCAGGCTGTCAGCAAAGTACCGTGACACACAGCTAACATCCTTTCCAGGACATCTGGTTTCTCAGCTCTATGAGATAAGGCCTATAAATTACTTTGTAATGGGTTTCACCTCTGCATACTCATATGCAGGTTCAGCTTCAGGCAGAATTGGTATGTAGGTAAATCAAGCTTGGGTCTTCCACCTTTGCCTTTCCTAGCCCCTTCTCTCTTTTTCTATCCACAACCAACAATTCTCCAAGGAAGGCTTTGTTCATTGCTATTAAGTTATTCCAGCCCTGGAGGACAGATCAACAAAGTGGCTGATTGAACTTGAATGTGTCACCACCTCCCGAGGGTATATTTATTCCAAAAGAAGACAACGAGGCTGGGCCATGCTTGACACAGCAGAATGTGTCTTCAGAGATAGAATATTGAACGCTTGACGTCGTTGAAAAACAGACCATATCTTTTACATAATTACCTGTTTCTTTGGCATCAAGTCCTCTTTAACCCACATTTTATATATGTCTACCCCCTTTTGCTTTCCATTTCCTAAAGATATACAATATGGTAGATTGCAAAAATGGCCAAAAATTCTTCCCCTTGCATCAAGAGGTGAAGTTTATTTTAGCACCTCTTAAATCCAGGTTGGCCTGGTGACATACTTTGGCTTAATGGGACATTAGAAACCTTGATGCTGGCAGAGACTTGAAAAATCCTTGAGCACTGGGGCTTGCTTTCGTGCCAAGAGTGCCACGTAAATAAGCCCACGTGAGCAGCTTGAAAATGAGAAGCCACATAGAGGGGACTCCACGTGATGTAGCTATGAGTGAGACCATCCTCATTCATCCTACCAGATAATTTGCCTAACGACCACAGATGAAGAAGCCCAGCAGAGATCAGCCAACCTGGCCCAGACACAAGAACCACCTAGCTGACCCCCAGAATTGTGAACTAAATAAATAGTTCCACTCATGTCTGGGTTGTTTGTTACACAGCAAAAACTAACTGATACAATTGATTCTATTGACAGAGTGAGACTCTGTCTCAAAAAAAAAATCAGTATATAAAAGAAAGTTATACTGATTACATCTAAAGATTATCTGAAGAAAGAAATCATCTCAGAAATGTTACCTCCTCTGGGATGCCTTCCCTGAGCATCTGTCTCCCGTGTAGCCTTAGCTCCCATGTAGGTTAGGCTAGTGACTGTTCATATGTTCTACAAAATCAGTGTTTGTGTCTGCCTAATACTTGTCACTACAATTTCCAGTTATGTTTATCTGCCCCCCTCTACTCTCTGACTGTGAAATTTTAAAGGGCAGAAACCATGTCTTAATTGTCTTTGTACTTCCAGCCCCTAACTCATTTATTCTGTGTTATGTTGAGCTGCACAAATGAAATATTTGACTCAGATGAGCATGGGGAGGAAGGGTAGGGAAAGCAGCCAGCAAAGCTTTGCATTACTCACAAGCTGGACCCTAGAATCTCCCCTGGAACATCCACACGCACGAAACTCACAAAATCCAAATAAACAGATGCTTATCTGGGCCAGGACCCATCAGAACACAGAGGTCTTTGTCTAGTGAGACATGGACTATCTACCTCTTTCATTTCATAACAGTTTACAGGAAAAAAAAGTTTTATTCAAAGATTTCAAAAATACCTATTTTACATTATTTTTCTCATTTTACCTCCCATGATGAGACAGGAAGGGACTCTATTTGCCCGTATGACACATCACAAATCCAAGACTACCAGTCTTACTTCTTTCCCCAAATCCCAGTTTCCCTTGGTCATAGGGAAAAGCTGGACGTGATAATGAGAAAAAATAGTTCCCTTTGCCAGTTGTCACTGGGGGGCCTGCATTGCCCTCTGAGCTGAATCTCCATCACCTTGCCTGGTCATTATAATGCTCTGAGAATTTATTATGATACCCATTTTACAAACAAGGGCTCAGAGAGTCTAAGAAGAAAAGATCCACACACAGGTGGAAGAGTCAGATCTTGCTAATTCCAAAACTGGTGTTCTTAAACCACCACGATGCTGAAATGTATGATCTAAAGGCTGTAGAGCTATTATCTTGATATCTTGTTTCTCTCACCTACCCCACAGAGCTGATTCACCTTGCAAAGGAAAGAGACAGGTGAAAGCTTCACCAAAGGTCACCCAGCAAGGGAAGGGATGGCCTCTGGCCAGGCAATGTCGCATCATTGTTTGGGCTATTATGAAGCTGTGTTGCCTGATGTGGCCTCTGCAAAGCTGCCACCTAAGTACATTGTTAGCAGAAAGAGTCAATGGGCGGTGGCAGGCAGTCAGACAGGACAGCAAAGAAGAAGATTAAAATAATTACAGCTCTAATTGATCAACTCTGCTCAAGAGGAGATTAAAAGGGAAAAGGCATATTGAAGAAGGCACTCGACATCCTCCCTGGGCCAGATTCCATCTGCTACTGTAGCCAGCTCTCCTCCCCTCCTCCTGGCTCTCTGTCCAGCAGCCCCCACTGCCAAGCTCCAGGACACAGGCTTGATGAGAGTCATTCTTTGTGGAAGGCATCAGGCCGTGCTCCCATGAAGAACTGCTTTCACAAACAGCAGGGAAGAAGCAGCTCCCAGCAGCAGACAGTGGCCTCCGATGGCAATGCTCTAGCATGGAATTGCCAGCAGCATGTGTACAGGGAAGAAGAAGATGACCAGAACAAGGCCAACCAGGGGCAGGGGACTGGAGCAGCAGACCAGCCTGCACCTTGTCGTCCGATAACCTCAGCCTGGCATAACAGACTGGGCTCCAAGCAGCACTGGCTCTGATTTTGGCTTAGCACACTTTCTGACTTAGCTTTTGGCTTATTGTCCTTTGGAAGCAGGTCTAGGGAGCAGTTTTGCCTTGTCCCTGGCACCCTTATGTAGGAATTATAGAGGAAGGGCAGAGGAAGGGATTGGGGCCAGGAAGGATAGAGGAAGGCAGATTAGGAAGGAGTAGCAGCAGCCCCGGCTTTGCCAGGGCCATCTGTTTACACAGAGCCTGAGCAAGGTCAAGAGCAGGTGATGGGGGCAGGGAGCAGGAAGAAACCGCCAGGTCACCTTTCTTACATATGGGACAGGTGATCACACCTAGTGGAATGGGAACTGGGTCAAACACTCATCTCTTGTGTTTAGGCTCACTTCTGACAGCCTGGCATGCAAGAGGACCAGAATAATCAGAGACCATAAACCTCAAGGTTCACTTTTACTTCATATTACAGGGGCTCCAGCAAGCATTTGTGCAGGCTTCCAAAGATGGTTGGTCCAAGTGGTCAGGGCAGACTCAGACATCCATCCACCATATGTGCTGTGGGAGCTGAGAGAAAGATGAATCATTTTTCCCTCTCACTGCCAAGTATAAGCCAGTGTGTCTCAAACTGCAGGGTCCATAACAATCACCAGGGGCTCCTTTTAAAATGCAGATTATGATTCAGAAAGTCCAACATAAAGCCTGAGATTCTCTGTTTCCAACCGGTCCTGAGAGATGCTGATGCTGTCGGTCCAGGGATCAGTTTGAAGAGCAAAAGTCTAAACTGTGCTAGAAATAGACTAAAGAGCCCAGATGGGGATCACCCTTAATAATGATAAACAGGTAGTGGAGATCATGGCCTGCAGATAGAATTAATGTTCTCTAGGCTGGGCTCGGTGGCTCACACCTGTAATCCCAGCACTTTGGGAGGCCGAGGCGGGTGGATCATGAGGTCAGGAGTTCAAGACCAGCCTGGCCAAGATGGTGAAACCCCGTCTCTACTAAAAATACAAAAATTAGCTGGGCATGGTGGCAGGTGCCTATAATCCCAGCAACTCGGGAGGCTGAGGCAGGAGAACCGTTTGAACTCAGCGGGGTGGAGGTTGCAGTAAGCCGAGATCATGCCACTGCACTCTGGCTTGGGTGACAGAGTGAGGCTCTGTCTCAAAAAAAAAAAAAAAAAAAAATTAATGTTCTCTCTGTCCTTTTCCCTCCTCCCACCAATGGGCTATCCTGACATATTCAAGGCATAGCAGGGGAAAAACAGAAGCTATAGAGCTGAGAGAGCTGAGACTTGGCTGGTTCAGCCAGATATAACCTAGGAGGACCACATACCAGTAAAGATTCTTCCAGTTGCAAATGCCAAAACCAACTCAAGTTCAGTGAGGCTGAAGGAGGATTTATTGATCCATGTAAACAAGTAACAGACAGGTTGGCTCTTGCCTCTGGGATGGCTGGCTGCACCCAGGGTCTGTGCTGGAAGGACTCTTGTTAGTTCCTCATCTTCTGTTTCCTCTGTACTCATTCACTTCTACTAAGCACAGGCCACCATTCCTTCATTCAAATAGCAAGGAATATGCAGGAGATCTTCTGGCCTTGGATCCTTCCATACTAGAGCTCTGAGATGAAAAAAATGTTTCTCTTTTTTAGGTTCAGTTTGGAAAATCCACAAGGATGGTCTTTGGTGAAGCCTGATGGCTAATGAAACCCTTCCTCCTTGTTCAATATGTATTATTCCCTTAAACATCTCATGGGATCAGAGAAACTGACCCCATCCCTAACTCCCGTGGTAGGTCTATTCTTTAAGCCAATCCAAGTAATCATTTTGCTCTTGAGAATGACTGGTTCCAGAATCCCGACTGAAGCTTATCAATACAGGACATTTTGTTCATTATTGTTATAGGTCTCCAATTAGCACCTGACTCAATCTTGGTCTATCAGGCTAAAGGAATGGATATTTACTGAAATGGGGAAGACATTTTCTCATTCACTTGCTCTCTCTTCCCTCCTCTTTCTTTCTTTCCAAACATTCACAATGAAAAATAAGACCTCAGTTTCTGGGTAACCATCTTGTGACCATGAGAGAAGCCAGCCTGGAAACAGTCATTACAAGAAGGCCGCAGCTGAGAAAATGACAGAGAGATAGAACCAAAGACATTATTGTAAAATAATGGCCTTAGCCATTCCTTCCCTGTACACTTTCTATTATGTGATAAAATAAATCTCTCTATTGTTCATTGAGTTAGAACGAATCATCCCAACTGAGATATCCATCAAGTTCCCGTGCTGATTGTTGAGCCAATCACAGTGGCTGAAGCAAGGGGTACTATGACTGACCTAGCAGAAATTAATGACATGACGCCAGGAAGATAGAGTTTCAGAACCGTTAAGAGGAAACACACTGAGGTGGGGCAGTTTTCCGCGAATATGGGGTTGATGCCAGAAATAAGGAATGAGGGAAAAATGCTAAGTAGAAATAAAACAGTGGTCCACTATTGTGATGCAGACATATACATTATTAAGTGTATCTAGCATCAGAGGTGCCATTAGAGAAGTTTGCAAACTGACCCACAGTCACTTTGCAAACTTCTCTAATAGCACCTCTGATGCTGGATACACTTAAAAATGTATAGTCTCAAAGAAGGGAGTAGTGAAGACCACGTGGGAGAATCAGGCAAGGTTTCACAGAGGAGATAATGCCTCAGCTGAGTTGTATTGGTTACCTATTACTGTATAACAAACAATACAAAAACTTAGTGATTTAGAATAACAAATAACATATATTATCTCACATGGTTTCCATGGGCTAGGAATTTGGGAGGAATCACTCAACAGGTTGCAGTCAAGATGTTGCAGATCTGTTCAGACCAGAGCTGGTTATCTGAAGGCATGGCCAAGCTTGAAGATACACTTCCAAATGGCTCATTCACATGCCTGGCAAGTTGATGCCATCTGTTGGCAGGAGGACTTACTTTGTGCCCTATCCCATGAACCTCTCCACAGAGTTGCTTGAGTGTCCTCAGAACATGGCAGCTAATTCACCCAATGTGAGTGATCCAAGAGAGAGCAAAGTTGAAGTCACAATGTTTGCTATGATTGGAGTCATGCTCCTTCATTTCCTCAATATCCTATTCCATATGGGAGGTGACAGTATAGGGATCAATACCAGGCAATGAAAACCACTGTGGACCATCCTGGAGGCTGACTACCACGTGGGTCTTGGGAAAAGAGTTCATATTATCTATGATGAGGGAGTGCAGACAAAGCAAAGAAGGAGGATGTTTGGAGAGGGGTAGTCTTTGAGTGGAGCCTTTAGAGATGAGAAGGGTGAATGGAGATATGCTGGGAAAGCAGAAAAGATAAAACACTTATTAAATGTTTTAAATTAATTTTTAAAATGTCATGTGTTCTGCTGGACAAAGAAGCAAGGGAGAATCAATGAAATAGAAGACATAGTCCCTAAAGAATTTTTTTCTGATGAAGGGAGGGTAAGACATGCAAAATAGTTGAGGAAATAAAATTATTCTCTCCAAAAGGGAAAAAAATTTTTAGCTTTTGTGAAGATTGTTATTTGTACAAAGACAATGATCTTATTCACCGAGAGAAGACTCACTGGGCTGAAGAGTGGAGTTCATTATTCTCCAACAAAGAAGGCTTGAAAAGTGAGTAAGTCTCTGGATATCTTTGCTTGGAAAGGTTCACATGGGGATACCATCAGCCTTGCCAAGAGTCAAGGGAATAAGATGAAGAATCTGAATTCCCTAGAAGTCCCATAATTAATCACTAGCTCTCCTGTCTTGAAATTCAGTGTTTCTCAAAGACAGAGAGTGGGAATTTCTTGTTTTTGTGCATCCATCACCCAGCACATAACTCCTGACATTATCTGTATTGACTAACTGACTAAGCACCATCTCTCAGTCTCTAGGCTGCGCCCGGGGTTGAGACTCCTATAGAAGAACAGAGCAGGGTCAATCCAAAGAGCCCTTTGTACTTCCGCCAACCTCAGCATTGTTTGTGTGTATGGAGAGGCATCGTGCACAGGGACATGAGGCCTGCATTTGCATTCAGTGAGGAATCTATCTGGGATAATCAATCTGGCAGAACTACTCTTGTAACCAGCAAGTTCCCTCTGCTTACGATCTTCATAGATGGAGGTCACCAATAGAAGTGTCTTGATACTGTTTTTGAGAATAATAATGCTTCAAATATTTGGAGCACCGTTTCTCTAAAGCACTCAAAACACTTTCCACCTGGGGCTTTCATGACTGTTTATAGCACTTAGCTCTTCAGGTTTGCCGGAAACCAAAGAAACCAACTTAGGGTGAAAATTATCAGTATTGTTAAATATACACAATACATACTCCTGGAACACTTGTCAAACATTGTTCCACAAGTGACAAAAATGTACTTTCAAGCACTCAACAAAAGGAGACTTCAACAGCAGACTTCAGTCTAATTGTGTCAGTGAGAAGCCAACCTAAATAGCATCCTTTAGAGGAATGATGTCACGCTCCATTTCCACTGCCTATTTTAGGACCCTCTTTGTTTCTCCCCTGGACTGCTGCAGTAGTCTCCTAATTCGCCCCTATCTCAGTCCTGAGTGATAGAACTTTCTGTGATGTTCTATGTCAGCACTGTCCAATATGGAAGCTATGAGCCACATATGACCAGTGAGCACCTGAAATGGGGCCCGTGCAATGAGAAACTGAGCTTTTACATTTAAATTTTTTAAATGTAAATGTAAATGCCCACATATGCTCATGGCTGCTGCATTGATCAGCACAGCAGCAGATTCTCCACAGCTCACCTAGCTGATGTCCTCAGCTACCAGGCTTACAGGCACGAGGCCAGTGACAAAATGCACAGAATAGGGGAGCAACAGTTTGTAGAAAACTTGAGACAGACACAGAAACCTGGATCTGCCATTCACAGATCTTTTTTTTTTTCTTGAAGAAAAAGTTTGAAATCTTTAATTTTTTATGATGTTAAATCTCCATCATGAAAAAGTTCATTAAAAACGAAATATCTTGGAGCCAAACCAACCCCTCCTGCTGGTTTCATTCAGCCCACAGGCCACCAGTTTGCAAGCTCTACTCTAGTTAAATTCCTAAGAGCAAGCATGACTTAATTATACCTCTGCTCCATCACCTCTCAATAAAACCCAAAAGTCCAACCTGCTACTTAAGGCTTTCTCAGCATGCCCTCAAGCTCTCTGTCCCACCTCCCAGGCACTAGCCATCCACTTGTACTGGATGGATCTTGGGGTTAGTTCCACACTTCACTTTCCCGTTCCCTTAAATAAAACTCACTTCTCCTTCTATGATGCTCACTGTCTGCCTGGTCACAGAGCCAGGGATCAACACACCTGCTACTTAAGACTAGAATTTAGTCCCTGGAAGCCAAACTCATCCAATCCTGGTATGAGTGCTGAGCCTGGCCTGTATCAGCTACTTACTTCATGAAGCTTTGTCAAAACTGGACAGACTGAACAGAGATGGCTTAGTTTGCCTTTTCATAGTAGTTTCCAGAGCTCCTCATACAATGGTGAAGCTGCATCATTGCCTGGGGTAATACCTGAGTTTTGTTGCTTCATGCCAAGAAAACTAAGGACATGGACACACATAAGCAGTGAGTTTAAGAGGTGAGGTTTAATAGATGAAAGAAAGAGAAAGGAGAACTGAGAGAGAGAGAGAGAGAGAGACAGAGACAGAAAGAGATGCCCGAATGGGACTTCTGACCCAAGGTGGAATGCACCGGATTTTATAGACAGGCTTGTAGAGGCAGCTGTTTACATAGGGCCCAAAGATTGGTTGAACCAGGTGTGATGTTTACATAGTACACGGGGCATACTGCCCCACCCTAATCTTACTATGCACATGGGGTCTTTGCCTGGCAGGAGCCATGTTGTCTTCTCCTTACTCTACAGGTGGTTTGGCAAAGAGAAGAGAAGATGCAGTCGCCATTTTGAACACGCCTGGTCCAAGGTAGCCTTTTCCTACAGGCACAACTGCCAACATTCACCTGTGCAAGCTTCTAGTTTGCCTTTCTATGTCTGCAGCTCGATTTTACAGGCTGCTCTTTGCTAGAAAAGAAATGATTTTCAGGCTACTTTTCATTAAAAACCAAAACCAAAACCCTACTGAGGACTTCCTTACCCTCACTATCTGCCTAAATAAATTCTTTTTGACTCATATCAACATGAACACTTGGTGTGTTTGGGATGACAGGCAAGTCACACGAGGGACGACAACACAGCTAACTTAGGGAACAGCATGTTGTTTGAGTTTGTGGTCACATGGTAGCAAAATCCTTGCTTTTTCATAGCTCAAAGCAGCCAGGAACCCAAAAGGAAAGAAATTACATCCTAACCAACCCTAAAGAAAATAACAAAACAACTTAGTCAATGTGTAACAACCCCAGAGGAAGTACATAACAATGGTGGTTATTCTTTCAGAGTAAAAGAATAAAGAATACCAGAGGCAGTTTTATTCTCCCTGTTTTTAAAACATTGTTAACAAAAAACTTCTTTTCAATTCAAAAGTAAGCATGATTATTGAAGGAAAAAAAGAGAATGGCAAAAGAAGAAAAAAACAGTCACTCATAGTCCCATGATTCCTCAAATAACAATAATACATGCATTGGGCTTTTCTGATTCTTCCGTCTTGTATTTTTTTTTTTTTTTTTTTTTTTTTTTTTTTTTTTTTTTTTTGCTAGTATTTTATATTCTGTTTTAAATTATCATTATAGTAGGGTAATTTTTTCTGTTATTAGACATCTAAACATAATTTCACTTTTTATACTATTCCCTCAAGTGGATATACTGTTAACTACACTTTAGTTGGCCACTTAAATTATTTACAATTTGCATTCCTATAAATAAAGCTTGCAGAATATCTTTATGAATACAACTTTTTCCATAGTTAGAATTATTTACTTAGAAAATATCTTAAAAAGTACAATTCCTGGGGCAAAAAATTTGAATATTTCACTGGACCTAACATATATATGTAAACTCACCACTTTTAGGTTGAGACCTCAGATCTGGAAAATGAATTTAGCGAAAGGAAGGAAAAGTGAGCTGTCAAGCAGCACAGTCTTTCTCACGTTCCTTCATAATATACCTTATTTTATGCCAATATATATGCTGTGGTGCATAGCAAACATGATCACAAATTCTTTCCATTGTTGTTTCCTTCTGCAATGTGACTTGGAAGCTCCATCCATCAAGATATGGCAGCTTTATCCATATGGCCTGACTTGGTTAATAGACATCATCACACACGATGAAAACAGAGGCTTGAAATGTGCTTGTTCAAGAAGGCTTGCCCTCTGGCTGCCTTTGGAACTGAGCTTCCATGTGAAGAAGCCTTGAATAGAAGACATGGAGCAGATGAGGCACCCTATCTGGTTCCCCCAAGACCAACCTGCCTGCAATCACCAGACACATAAGTGAGGCCATCCTGGACATCCAGCTCCCACCAGGCCATAAACACCTGAAAGAGCCCAGCAGATATCAGTGAAGCCACTCAACCTACCCAGAGAATTGTGAACTAAATTAAACTGTTGCTTTAGATTACTAGGTTTAGGGTTAGTTTGTTATGCAGTGAAAGCTAACTGATACAGACATAGATTCTAAAACAGAATGAAATAATCAACACACCTGTACCATCAAGGCTGCCGAAAATGATTTCTGCACTTACATATCTTCAAGATCTCAAACTCATAGCCAGCAGCTCCTTGTCAGCTGACAATATGTCCTTACCATGTTACATATACCAAGAAGTTCATTTTAAAATAGTGTTTAAACAAATCTGCTAACTTCTTCTTCCCTGCAAACACAATTCTTCCTTCAAAAGCAGAGCCTTTTGTAAATTTTAGTTTTGGATGTAACAAAGGTCCCCATTTTCCTCTCATACTGTCTTGGAGCCTGGCTACCTAAGGGAAGAAAGGGACAAATAAATAACTGTGTGAACTCATATTCTGGACCCATTCAAGAAAACTCTGATTCGCATCATCAAATACAAATAATATTCCATCTCCCTACTTCCCCACGTCCCACCAGGGGCCAGGTCCTGTGAGCTGAAGGAACCTGTTAAGCTATAAAGGGGAAGAGAGAATAAGTGTGTTCTGAGCATGGGACCCATCTAGGCAATATGCCATATGGGTGAACTCAACTTGCTGAATTTATCCATTTTCCAAAATATTACAGAGACTGTTACCCTTGCTATTTCCTCACGAGATCCCAGAAAGCAGCCCCTTTCCAACTGAGTGGAAAGCTCCTTTAAATGGGTCCCTCTGTGCTGGAAAGGAGTCACAGTGCCCCTTGCCTATTCACACTAGCTCTGAAGGAGAGCAGCTCCTGTTACTCTGACCATGTTTTTCATAGGCTGACAGCAGGAGGTCTGAGGGTTTGGCTGGGTTACTACTCCTATGGCACACAGAAGAGGCAGCGTCCTTCTCCCTAGAACCTGGCAATGCTCCTGGAGAATAACTGGAGTCCAAGTACCAGTTATCATTCAAAGATTTTGCAACCTGGGCAAGTCACTTAACACCACTGAGTCTCAACCTCCTTAACCATTTCACTGATTTCCCAAGGGGACTAAGATAGCACAAAGACAATTTTCAAAGGCAGAGTGTTAAGTGGGATTCGCACTAATCTTGACAATTGGCAAAGGGTAGTACTGAACAGATTCTATTTTTAAAAGCACAATCTAGTCTTCTATCAGACTTTAAAAGGCTGTCCAAATTCTTTACTGTAAAATCTTGTTGTACAGGAAATTGCAACATACAGTTGGTCAATTTCAGTTGCTGGAACTTAAGGTTTTGCTTTAATGGGTTTTTGTTCTGCAACAGTTAGTTGGATCACAATATGTGGAATGTAGCTTCTGAAAAGCTCTTAAGACATGTGTATTTGAGAATCTATGCTAATCAATTGTCCAAAATGGTAACAGAAGTCACCTAAACCAAATTAAGCCTGTTTCTAGCTTTCTTTCTAAACACTTTTTGTGGCAATTGTAAATGGGAGTTCATACCTGATTTGGTTCTTGGCTTGACTGTAGGCATATAGGAATGCTAGTGATTTTTGCACGTTGATTTTGTATCCTGAGACTTTGCTAAAGATGTTTGTCAGCTTAAGAAGCTTTTGGGCTGAGACTATGGGGATTTCTAGATATAAGTTAATGTCATCTGCAAACAGGGATAGTTTGACTACCTCTCTTCCTGTTTGGAATGTCCTTTATGTCTTTCTCTTGCCTGATTGCCCTGGCCAGGACAATACTATGTTGAATAGGGGTGGTGAGAGGGGGCATCCTTGTCTTGTGCCGCTTTACACGGAGAATGCTTCCAGCTTTTGCCCATTCAGTGTGATGTTGGCTGTGGTTTTGTCATATAAGGCTCTTGTTATTTTCAGGTATGTTCCTTCAATATCTACTTTATTCAAATTTTTTAAACATGAATGATGTTGAATTTTAATGAAAACCTTTCTGCATCTATTGAAATAATCATGTGGTTTTTGTCTTTAGCTCTGTTTATGTGATGAATCACATTTATCGATTTACATATGTTGAACCAACCTTGCATCCCAGGGATAAAGCCTTCTTGATCTTGGTGGATAACCTTTTGGATGTGCTGCTGGACTCCGTTTGCCAGTATTTTGTTGAGGATTTTTGCATTGATATCCATAAAGGATATTGGCCTAAAGTTTTCTCTTTTCGTTGGATCTCTGCCTCGTTTTGGTATCTGGATGATGCTGTCCTCATAGAATGAGTTAGCAAAGAGTCCCTCCTCCTCAATGTTTTTGGAATAGTTTCATTAGGAATGGTACCAGCTCTTTGTTGTACACCTGGTAGAATTCAGTTGTGACTCCATCTGGTTCTAGTCTTTTTTTGGTTGATAGGCTATTTATGACTGCCCCAATTTCAGAACTCATCATTGGACTGTTCAGGGATTCAATTTCTTCCTGGTTCAGTCTTGGGAGGGTATATGTGTTCAGGAATTTATCCATTTCTTCTAGATTTTCTAGTTTATGTGCATAGAGGTGTTCATAATATTCTCTGATGGTTTTTTGTATTTCTGGGTGATCAGTGGTAATAACCTCCTTGTTTCTGATTGTGTTTATTTGAATATTCTCTCTTTTCTTCTTTATTAATCTAGCTAGTAGTCTATTTTATTAATTTTTAAAAAAACCAACTCCTGGCTTCATTTATCTCTTGAATGGTTTTTCATGTTTCAATCTCCTTCAGTTCAGGTCTGATTTTGGTTATTTTTTGCCTTCTGCTAGCCCTGGGATTTGTTTGTGCTTGGTTCTCTAGTTGTTTTAGTTGCGATGTTAGGTTGTTAATTTGAGATCTTTCTAGCTTTCTGATGTGGGCCTTTAGCGTTCCCATTCACAATTGGCCCCAAAAGAATAAAATATCTAGGAATACAGCTAACTAGGGAAGTAAAAGATCGCTACAAGGAGAACTACAAACCACTGCTCATAGAAATCAGGGATGACACAAACAAATAGAAAAACATTCCATGTTCATGGACAGGAAGAACCAATATCATTAAAATGGCCATACTGACCAAAGTAACTTGTAGATTCAATGCTATTTCTATTAAACTACCATTGAGATTCTTCACAGAACTAGAAAGGCTATTTTAAAATTCATATGGAACCCAAAAAAGCCTAAATAGCCAAGGCAGAGAGGACAAAGCTGGAGGCATCACACTACCCAACTTCAAGCTATACAACAGGACTACAGTAACCCAAACAGCATGACACTGATACAAAAACAGACACATAGACCAATAGAACAGAATAAAGAACCCAGAAATAAGATCACAAACCTACAACTATCTGATCTTTAACAAACCTGACAAAAACAAGCAATGGGGAAAGGATTCCTTATTCAATAAATTGTGCTGGGATAACTGGCTAGCTATATGCAGAAGATTGAAACTGGATCCTTTCCTTATACTATATACAAAAATTTACTGAAGATGGATTAAAGACTTACATGTAAAACCCAAAACTATAAAAACCTTGGAAGACAAGCTAGGTAATGCCATTCAGACATAGGCATGGGCAAAGATTTCCTGATGAGGACACTAAAAGCACTTGCAACAAAAGCCAAAAATGACAAATGGAATCTAATTACAATAAAAGATCTTCTGCACAGCAAAAGAAACTATCAACAGAGTGAACAGACAACCTAAGAATGGAAGAAAATTTTCGTAATCTATGCATCTGACACAGGTCTAATAACCAGCATCTATAAAGAACTTAAACACATTTACAATAAAAAACAACCCCATTAAAAAGTGGCAAAGGACATAAACAGACGCTTTTCAAAAGAAGACATATATGATGCCAACAAACATGAAAAAAAGCTCAACATCACTGATCATTAGAGAAACGTAAATTAAAACCACAATGAGATACCATCTCACAGCAGTCAGAATGGCTATTTTAAAAAGTCAAAAAATAAAAGATGTTGGCAAGGTTGTGGAGGTAAAGGAGTGCTTATACACTGTTGATGGGAGTGTAAATTGGTCCAACCATTGTGGAAGACAGTGTGGCGACTCCTCAAAGACCTAAAGAGAGAAATCCCGTTTGACCCAGTAATCCCATTACTGGGTATATACCCGAAAGAATACAAATCATTCTTTTATAAAGAAACATGCCTGCATATATGTTCATTGCAGCACTATTCACAATAGCAAAGACATGGAATCAACCTAAATGATCATCAATGATAGACTGCATAAAGAAAATGTTGTACATATATACCATGGAATACTATGCAGCCATAAAAGGGAATGAGATTATGTCCTCTGCAGAGGCACAGATGAATCTGGAGGCCATTACCCTCAGCAAACTCACGTAGGAACAGAAAGCCAAGTACCATATGTTCTTACTTATAAGTGGGAGCTAAATCATGGGAACACATGGACACATAGAAGGGAACAACAGATACTGGGGTCTATCAGAGGGTGGAGGGTGGGAGGAGGGAGAGGATCAAAAAAATAATTAATGGATACTAGACTTAATACCTGGATGATAAAATAATCTGTACAACAAACCCTCCTTACACAAGTTTACCTATGTAACAATCCTGCACATGTACCCCGAACTTAAAATAAAGGTTTTAAAAAATGCTATTTTTTCAATGCCAATAAAACAGATGTTATTACATTGAAAATATGATCCTTGAAATTTTTAAGAATAAACTTTTGTTCAAAAGCCTAAATAAAGCTTCTAAAGATTAAAAAATATATAAATTTAAAAAATACTTTATTGTCATTTTCCCCAAATTCTGGCTGAAAAAATCCACTCACTCTCCCTCAGTGCCAATTGTTTGCATCTTCTACTGCTGCCACAGAAAACTACCATGGACTTAGTGACTTCAAACAACATAAATTTAGTGTTGTATTTTTCTGTAGGTCAGAAGTCCAATGTGGGTCTCACTGGGCTAAAGTCAGGGGGTGGACAGGATATGTCCTTTCTGAAAGATCTAAGGGAGAATGTATTTCTTTGCTTTTTCCAGCTTCTAAAGTCACCCACATTCCTCAGCTCATGGTCCCCATTCTCCATCTCCAAAGCCAGCAATGTAGCAACTCTGAGCCGTCCTCCATCATCACATTTCTTTCTGACCACAGTCAAGAGAGACTCTGCTTTTAAGAAATCATGTGATTATCTTGGGTATACCCCAGTGATCTAGGAAAGTCTCCCCAGCTCAAGACCCTTAATCACATCTACAGAGTCCCTTTTGCCACGTAGGAACCCATAGTCACAGGTTCCTAGGATTCGGACATAGTACAGAGTAAATGCCCCTGACAGCAGTAAGTCAAGCATGCTCTGGGAATGACCCTGAGTGGGAGACACACCTGAATGTGTGTTCCAAGCTAGGGAATCCGGGCATGGACAACCCAGAGATTCATTCCTTGTCTGTGAGGGAACATCTGAGCCCCCGTCAGCCAGTCCTATGGACCTTGGGCCATACAGGGGATTGAGGCCCTGCATTTTGGGATAAACGAAGGTTGTCAGGTGGAGGTCATTAAGGGGAGGCTGTTAAGTAAAAAATGCTATATGAACGGCATGCTGTTTGCACACAGTTGCGGTTCTCCTGTCCAGCCCACTGCCACTGGACTCTTTCCCCTGTATGTGAGCCCCTAACCAAACCCCATGTCCCGTTTCCCGGCTCTGGGTCTCTTCTTCAGCCTCTTGAACCTGGTGCCTTCCCTATTAATGTTAATAGGGGTTTGGCACAATACATGGACATCTTTGTGGGGCCGCGATTCTGCCTACAACGCCCCTTCACTCATGTCTTCTACCTCCTGAATGCCTTGACAGCTACTCTTCATCTATCAAACTTCAACCCCCCCTTTCATGCCTCAAGTGCCATCTCCTTCAGGAAGCTTTTTCTGCTCAGTCTGAATGGAAGTAATCTCTCCTCTGAATTCCTTTAGTGCCTATCTGCCCCGATCCCTTGGCAATCTAGCTTTTTAAACTCTACATCCTTCAGTACCTCAACTCATCTTTTGGAGCCCTCTTAAAGAAAGGAGGACATCCATGTGAACATTGCAAAGATCCAAGATTCTCAATTACACATTTTTAAAGGCTCACAATATTTAGAAATTGTAACTGCTTAATTGATTGATCAAAACTGCCTTGTGCTAAATGTACTTTAATTTTCAGGGCAACCTAAAACAATTAAAAAGACATATGTACTTTGCAGTAACCTGGAAAATATCTTTTTGAAGTCAGAAGACATCATGGGAGAAAGCAGTTTGTTCTCTTAAGATCATAAAGCGGCCGGGCGCGGTGGCTCAAGCCTGTAATCCCAGCACTTTGGGAGGCCGAGACGGGCGGATCATGAGGTCAAGAGATCGAGACCATCCTGGCTAACACGGTGAAACCCCGTCTCTACTAAAAATACAAAAACTAGCTGGGCGAGGTGGCGGGCGCCTGTAGTCTCAGCTACTCGGGAGGCTGAGGCAGGAGAATGGCGTAAACCCGGGAGGCAGAGCTTGCAGTGAGCTGAGATCCGGCCACTGCACTCCAGTCCGGGCGACAGAGCAAGACTCCGCCTCAAAAAAAAAAAAAAAAAAAAAAAAGATCATAAAGCAATGGAGTATTGACGCCGGTTTATACAGATCACAGAAAACCCTTCTCAGCAACCTATGGAGAGGCTCTGGCATCTTCCTGAAAGCCTCACCTTCTTCATGATCCTTCTGTCAAATGGCTCCTCCAAATGTCTTCTCTCCATCCTAGACTTTCTGGTAACAAAGATCTCATCCCATTTTCAGGATCTTAAGTTGTCTTAAGTTGTATATACCACAGAAAAATTGCTGTCAATCAAGGTTATAAAATATTTTATGCAAGCAGGCAGTGAAAAGGAGATTAGGAAGGGCCTAGAACAATTAGCTGAACCAATGGAGAAATATAGAACAAGTCTTTATGCGAGTATGAAGAAATCAGGTGATCTGGCCTTTAGAAAACTAAGTCCCTCAGGAGAGTGCCTCGGGGTGGGGGTTGTGGAATTCTAAAGTACTCCTCTTTCCCAGATCACTTATTTTACTTTGGTTTAAGCATATAATATAGGTTATCAACTAAAATGCAGTTTCCTCTGCCTAAGAGCAGAATGGCTGTGTTCTGTGTGTGCAGGACCCTGGCAGGGAAGAGTGTATGAAGCTGCTTCTACTATAACACTTCTATAAAACTTCAAAGGCTAGAACTAGACTCCACAGATAGAAAAAAGCCCAGGAAATTCAGTTCAATAATAGGAAGACATTTTTAAAAGTCAGACCTGTCCTCAAATGAAGTAGGTGACCTCAGAGAGGTCACTGTGTGCATGACTGTGGTGCAGGGATGGTGGATAACCCACGACGTCTTCTAGACTTTGATCAAAGGGACGATTGCTTTTGAGGGTAAGGGACACAACACTGACCCTAAGGAGGCTGGAAAACACAGGCCTGGGGTGGGTTGCAGACACCTTATCCAAGTTCAGAGAAAATGAAGAGGACCCTCCTGCCTCTATTTCCTAAGAGAAGCAGGGTGTGACTGAATGGCTGCAAATATTCTGATTCTGGTGTCCTGAACTTCGTGTCTGGGCCCTCCACACACTCACACGCAATGAGGCTATCAGCAGAGCCTCAGAGGGAAGACAAGCATCTTATGGTAAGTGGCAAAGCAACTTGCTGGTGTGATTCCCAAACTCTCTTAGCAGGTGCCAGCGAATAGCCTTTGCAGACAAGGAGATGGATATAGAAGTGAAGAACATCACATTACTGGACTCAGCAGAGAGCAGTGCTGTTTAAGATACCACCAAAGTGGCTTTAATGAGAGAACCCTCAATGACAAAAGCTGAGAGAACACAACAAGATGTTCTAGGAGAAAATCTCCAAATGAGCTTTCTCTCCCCAGTACCTTCATGCAAAGATTTTTCTTATTTGAAGAACAGTTTTTCTTAAGCAAAGATGCTGCATCTTTGAATGAAATTTAGGCTAATGCCTGCATAACATATATATTATATATATATGCAAAGCAGTGCCTGGAACATTGTAATAAATGTCCCGTAACATCGTTATTACATTCATCCTGAGGGAAAATGGGCAGAACTGCAAATATCTTGATTAAGACACTTGTATTTAAGGACCCTACTTACACTTTTTGATAAGTACAGTTTCACAGATGGATAAGGAATGCTTGGATTTTTCATCTCAAATACAGCAAAAGTGAGTTATAACTGTATTTCACTACAGGCCTGGGCTGTGATTTCCACCCCAGGGAAAGAGGGAGAGAGAGAGACAGAGAGAGAGAGAGATACTGAGAGACAGAAGCAGAGAGAGAGAGAGAGCATAGGAAGACAGGGATAGGAGGAACCGAGAAAGAGAAAGGGAGGGAAATATTCTTATCCCTGTACAGACTTGGCTACAGGACGTGGATGTGGCTAAGGCCCTTCTCTTTTCAGTCCAAAACTTTGAGTGATCAACAGTTTCTTTAGGACTCAGCACAATTCAGATAAAAGATGGGCTGGAGGCAGTATGAGTGTTACCTATATGTTCTTTGCCTTTATAGTGGATTGCACATGTGTATACTTTTAACCGATAACTTTCTCTTACAGTGTTGAATGTGCATTTCACTGTGATCAACAAACTCAAAAAATGACCTTGCACTGAGAAGACTAACGGGTCTCCCCAACCAAGATTTGACAAATACTTGAGTAAAACCTCTGTTTCTGCACCTCTCAAGGAGCTTGGAGCACTGGGAAATTTTTAATGAGGAGTGTTATCTGGATTATTCTCACTAGTGTGCTGGTAAACAACAGTAGCTTTCCAGGGTGGGGCTGGGGAGTCCTGATTTGTAGCATTTGCCAATTTCTATGGTTTAAAAAATCCTACCATGACTAATTTCAAGCTACCAATGGCTCATGAATTTCCTCAAAATTCAACAGTCACCTCTCGTGAATCAGAATGAACTGACTCACACCACTGAATCTAATCTCATCTGCCTGTGGCAAAAGAAAATGTAACTGTTGGTCGCCTGAGTATTCCCCCTCCCTATTTTTTTTTTAATTAAATGTCCTTTTTCCATCACAGTCATTACATCTGCAAGGATCAGCCCATGGCATTATCCAGTAGAAGCTTTTACTCAGGGCTCAGATAAGTAGTATGGAGACTCATGAAAAGCATGCAGGCCTTCCTCTTGCCAGTTCTCTTTGATTTATTAAATGAAATGCTACCCACATGGCCATGCCACAGTTTGGCCAGTAGCTCCAGTTTCAAATAGATTCTCAAAATTCAGAGCACACCATTCCTGTGTTTGAGACTTGTTCTGTCTTCCTTCGTCAGAGGCACCTGGAAGTAATGTGAGGATTTGTCTTTGGGATGCAAGACAGGCACACATGGGAACACAGTGGGAGGACCCCAGGCCTACCTGCCTCCACCTTTGAGCTTGTTCATCCTCATCCTCTTTTCAACCAGTGTAGAGAGCGCAAGAGACAGAAGAGAATCTGGGGAACCTGCTTTCCTATATAAACAAATTCTTTTCATAATTTTAACAAAAGAGGAAACTCTGTGTTTAAAACTGGGAACCCAGTATTCCTTTGGATCAATATTTATTCTCATCTTTATTTGAAAAATGAGGGAGCAGGTTCTCGGGCTTCAGTTTTTGTCCAGGTGACTGAATATTTTCTCCTTTCGTTTTTCAACTTTTTAAAGCTATGACCAACTTGTTCTTGACCAATTGATAGGGAAGTCTGTGGAAGGCAGGGCAGTGACCTCATTTGGTCATAGCTATTGATCGACTTTAACTTGTCCTCTTATCTTTCCTATGCCCTCTGAGTACTCAGGGCTGGCAACGTGGCCTTTCAGTCCTGGAGGCTCATAGCCCTGATCATCATTAATCTGATACCTCAAAGGCCACTTCTGCTACAAATTACTTTTCATATGTGTACTGGTGGACATCAGAGCTGAAAAGAAGTGTAAAAGGAATTATTAAGCAAGAGAATTTTGGCTAACACATTCCTACACTGACACCAGAGTGTCACATTCCACACAAGAGCCAAGCAAAGAGCTTGGATTGTTTCCACCAGGTAACCAGAGTCTGTGTTTGAGAAGTGTTGAATCTGATGTGTCGGGACCAATTCTTCTCCCCTGGCATGTTTTTGAGGAGGTATAACAAAGGCCCATCCAACATGAACAAAGAGAATGAAGTTACAGAAGCCCACCCAGAAGAATGCAGGTACAAGAAACTGAAAGAAAACACTCTGCTATTGACATTTCTTTGGAAAATCTTCAGGGAGTATAGACTTGGGGAAATTACCTTAAAATTTAATAAATCTAGAAAAGGAGTTATCAGAAATAAAAATCAGGAATCTCAGCTTGTTTCTTGGAGACCAAAGTCTGTCTTTGAGGATGGGCTCTGAGTTCCCACGGACATCACCTCCCACAATGCACGCAGAGGGCAACGTGCTTCTGGCTAGCTTTGCTGTTTTCTGATTAATCCCCTAAGAAAGGAAAACATTTCTCCCTGGAACAACTTCGTCATCACCTTCCCTTTTGAAGGTCTTATCAAAGCAAACAAAGCAAAGCTACTTCTGGTGCATCACATCGAAGGTGGTCTGAACAAAGGAAGAGGAAAAATACAGTTCATGGTCTCTAAAGGCTGCCCTCCCGAAGCGACCGGCTCTTCCTTTTGCCTTTCTCATTTGCTGCTTCCAGCTGGGAAACTTTGCCCTGGCTGGGCTGGTCCAGTTAGATTTCCCTGAACACGCCCTGGGATTCCAACTGGAGTTCACGCTTCCCTCTCCATGTTTGGCTGAAAATACCCTTCTCTGAGTATTTGTACTTAATGCCTGCCTCACCTTTGAGGCTCAGCTAATGTACCATAGTTCATGAAGCTCTCTCCTCTGTTTTTTCCTGGTCTGAACATCTTCCCATTCCACAATTTTTTGCCTCCTGGGATTCAATTTCCCAGCCATGTTATAAGAATTCCTAGGTCAGGCTGGGCATGATGGCCAGTCATTCAGTGCTTTGGGAAGCCAAAGTGGGAGGATCGCTTGAGGCCAGAAATTCGAAACTAGCCTGGGCAACATACCAAGACACTTTCTCTACAAAAAATTTAGCTGGACATGGTGGCATGTGCCTATAGTACCAATCACTGAAGAGGATGGCTCAAGCCCAGGAGTTTTAGGTTATAGTGAATCATGATTACACAACTGCATTTAAGCTGGTGTGACAGAGTGAAACCCTGTCTGTAAAAAAAATAATAATAATCCTTAGGTCCTAGGTCAGAAACCAGATCCCAATTTATATTTTTATATTCTCAACAACCTAGAAAAATATTGAATTCTTAAGAAATGCTCAGCAAATCTTCCTGCAGTGGGGAGGTAAAAACACTGAGGGTCAGAGAGGTTAAAAACATTCTCCAAAGATGGAAAGTTAATAAATGACGGAACCGATATTCAAATCCATATTCTCCAAATCGTAAGTCACTGAGATTTTTTTCTTTGCTATAGAAAGCATCAGATTTATTTTTAAAATTCTCGAAACTTGATGAATCAATACTGAGTTGGTTTAGGCAGTTTGACTATGTATACTGATAGTTGTCCTTTACTGCACACCTGCTGTATACTGCTGGCACTGTACAAAATCCTCACAGCTGTTGTCTCCATCCTTTTTAAGAACCACAAATCTCACCTACTCCAGGTATGACTGGCTTGGCCCTCATTTACACATGGGAGTTCCCCAGGTTACAGAAAGAATGCTGTTCCCAAGAGTTTTTAATTACTTTTGGGATCAGCTGAGTCCATTTTATTGTACACATTTTACAGACTATAAATGAGTTGAGCCTTTTAGATGACAAGCAGGTTAAGAATAAAAACAAAATTAGAAACAAATATGTTAGATAATAGATGCTTGTAGAATGAATGAATGAATGAGGAGAGGATGCTTTAAAGGAGGAGGACTGGCCAGGCGTGGTGGCTCACACCTGTAATATCAGCACTTTGGGAGGCCGAGGCAAGTGAATATCACCTGAGGTTGGGAGTTTGACCAGCCTGACCAGCATAGCAAAACCCCATCTATACTAAAAATACAAAAATTAGCCAGGCATGATGGCACACGTCAGTAATCACAGCTACTTGGGAGGCTAAGGCATGAGAATTGCTTGGACCTGGGGGGTGGAGGTTTCAGTGAGCCAAGATCACACCACTGCACTCCAGCCTGGGTGACAGAGTGAGACTGTCTAAAAAAAAAAAAAGGAGGAGCATTGACCAACTTCCAGATTCTACTGCCTAAGTTGCCATCATCTCAGTTTTCCAATGGAGCCAAGGTAAATGGGTTTTTCATCCCCAGTGAAAGCAGAATTGGAGCAAATGGACTTAGACACTTGGGCTGACAGAACAGAAGAAAATCTTCAGCTTTAGAAAATGGAGGGCCTATAATATTCTCTATGAACTTATGGATTTTCTCAGCTTATCATATTCACAGAAGTATACATTATCTTTATAATCTTGATCTAGCCTTCCCTGGGGGCAGGAGCTGGACCTCATGACCTTTAGAGACACTGCTCATCCTGCTTAGTTTTCTGAACGAGGCAGTGAGGTGTAGCGGAAGAGGCATGGTCTTCCTGGTTTTGAATCTCAACTGGTTGTATAACCTTGAAGAAGTTGTTTAACATCCCTGGGCACAGGTCTTCCTCTTTGTAAATGGGGAATAACAGTTACTATTTTGTAACAATTAGAAATAATACTCATAAAATACCCAATTCGTGGGACCTGTTTAGTAACTAGTGATGGTTGTTACTGGTGCTGCTTGTTAACACTACAAAGATAAAGATCATTGCTCCTAGCCTCTTGCCAACCTGGGCAAGAAAGGGCATCGACTGGGCTTAGTGCATGCACAAGTGCTCAGGAAATGGTCCAGGGCAGATAAGGACTCCAGCTGCCAGGTAAGGAGTCCTAGCTGCCAACTCCTGAGTACCACCAGACTTGACCCAGTTTCATTTCATTCTCCAGTTCTTCTCAGCCTCACTGCTCTTTCAGTTTCCCCATGATCACCTTTAAGTGGATAAATTCAGTCTTATCTAATTAATCTTAAAAATCTCTTTCTTAACTCTGGAGTGAAAAAGGACAGAGTCCAACTTTCTAGGCTGGAAATGAAAAAGCAAATCGAATTCATTTACGGCCTCTAAATAGCCTCTGTGTAACAACCAAGCCACCTCTAATGAAGTCTGAAATGATGATCTCCTATGAGCAGTGCTTTATTGATCATACCCTGCTCAGTGCTAATCAATCATTCCAGTGAGGATTTCTGCTGCAGGCTGGAGCTGATGAGCCAGGCTTCATAATACTTCATAAGACATGCATGAATACTCAGACTGTAAGCTGGGAAGTTTACTAAGCACAGAGAAAGACTTCTACCAAAGGTCTTTGATGGATTCTTCTATGTCCCATTAAAGCTCAAGTTGCTGGGCCAACAGAATTCTTATCTGGACACAAGGACTTGTTGGGCTCCTAGACCCAAAGAGAAGACTAAACTAGTCCTTCCTCAGTTTTCACTACAGCTCTCAGACGCTGGATGCATTGGAGCATGAATTATCTATGACTGCATAATAAGCCACCAAAAACTTGCTGAATACAACAATTTAGCTCGGGATTCTCTGAGTTGGCAATTTGGGCTGGGCTCAGCTGGCTACTCTTCTGCTGGTCTCAGCTGGGCTTACTCATACGTATGAGGTCAGCTGCCACATCAGCTGGGAGCTGGTTGCTTTAGTATGACCCTTGCTGAGATGGCTCAGCTCTTCTTGCTATGTCTCTTGTCCTCCAGCAGTCTAGCCCAGGCATGCTGTTCACATAGCTTCTCAATAGGGATCCAAGGGTCACTAGAGAGAACATGTGCTAGTGCACATGCACTTTTCAAGTCTTGGATTGCATCATATTTGCTCTTGTTCCATTGGTCAGAGCAAGTCACATGGCCAAACCCAGCATCTTTGTGGGAGGGAACTATCCAAGGGCATGGATACAAGAAGGTGTGAACATATCGGGTACACAACAACCTACCATAATTGATTACCATAATTTTCTAGCATAATTTGAGTCTACCCACACTCTCACTTTAGCTAACTTTTGTGGGACATGAACTTGAGCTCATGTTTATCTTTCATTATCAAAATACTATCTCTTGATAGTTTACCATGTAGCAACCATGACTGGAAGTATTTTATTTGTGTCATGTGAGCCATACAATAATCTTACAGAATAGGTGTTATTGGCTGCACTTCAAAGATGACAGAAATGAGGCTTGGACTGTGCAGTAACTAGTCCAAGTTTGCTTCTGTTCCATAAATAACAGAGCTGAGATTTGAACTCAGTGTCATCTGAGGTCAAATTTCAGCCTCTGAACAATTTATTAAACAAACGCCCCTTCCCATAAACCACTTTTTTTTTTTAAGGTTTTGGTGGATTTCCTTTTAATTTTGAGGCATCAGATAATTTATTTAAAAGCATGATAATTACTATGCAAACACATTGCCACAGGCAGCTGTGTCTCCTTCCAAGGGAAGATTCTTCCTCAATGGCTAGGGAAGCCCAAGAGCAAAGACAATGAAAAGGCTCTGCTCTGCCCTCGGGCCTTTTCCAAAATAGAGCCAGTGAGCCTGTGGGAGCCACTGAGGCCAGGGACAGCTGTGATGGTGTCTGCTGGCATTCAGGGCTGCTATGAGTCTGCCTGAGGGGGCAGCAGGCAATCCAAAAAAAAATAATAATAATACAAAAGAGAAAAGAGAGTCATTGTTCCATTTTCAAAATGTTGAAGTCAGCCTCCTAAAGTTTCCTTGCCTCACAGAGAGCTTGGGAGAACTAACAATGATTGGCAAAGAGCTTGAAAGTTGAAAGTACCTTAGGACTACTTGGGGCTCTTGAATGACAACTTAGATTCTCAATTGCCATGTCGGGTCTGTAGAAAAAAAGCTGCCGTTGCATCTAGGCCCACCAAACTGTGCCTCCCTTTAAGGTGAGCCCTTGGGATCTCTCCTCTTTGCTCTGTATGTCTCAGCCTTGTCCTAGAACTGGCCTGAAGAATTACAAGCCACTGATTTTTAACAAGAGTCTAAGAAGTCGCATGGCTGGATCTGTGGAAAATGAGCAGGGATGAGAAGCAGAACAAGTTTGCTGCCCTAATTCATTGTACTGACAAAGAGACTTTATTAGTGCATTGCAGCGTGTAAGGTGTTTGACTTACGGCATCTTATTATACTTTTATTACAGCCCTGGAAGGAAGGTCGGGAAGGGACAACCACCTTCATTTTGCAGATGAAGACGCTGAGCTCAGTGGGTAACTTGCCCAGAATAACTCAATGATTGAGCAGCTTGGATAAGAACACATCCAGGTCTTCTGGCATTATGGTTTATGTTTTATTTTGCTTTGAATGTTCTCCTGTGTTTGGCTTTCCTTGGACACCCTTGATTCCTGAATAACTTGGAGAAAATGTCTGTTTCTCTAATTCTAAGGATGGCATCATCTGCTTCCCCACTTCAGTTCCTGCCGTCACAAAGGAGACCTCAAATATGGTTCCTTGTGTGGCTTGTGATGGAACAGATGAGAATCAACACAGCAGCAACTACTTGCTTCTATTTTTATAAATACTGTTGGATGCCTCTCAAAGAATATATTACTGAGCAATCGGCCTGAAGGAGAGATTCAGTAAGAAGTTTTTAGGGTCTCATTGTTTGATTCTCAAGGCTGTAAAGTCCTATTACTACAAAACCTTCCATTGTCTTCATTTGCACATTGGACAAACACCACATTCTTCAGTCTGCCACGATTTATCATGCAGTTGTTTTATTTTCCCTACATCTTCAGCTTTAACCAGCTGGTCCTCCCAAAAGTCCTTCCGGCTCCCCTTTATTTGAGTTGCACTTCCCATTTGTAATTCCCCATCTCCTCCTCTTAGGAAAATCCTGTCCATTCTCCTAGTAAAGCTCAAAACAAAACTTGCTTCTTTCTGACTTCCCAAGCCCAATGAATGGCAACTCTATCTGTTGTATGACTCAGGCAAAAAAAAATCCTGGAATTATCTTCAATTCTTTTCTCTCACATCCATCAGCAAGCCATGTGGCTCTATCTGGCAGCTAAGGCATTTTCACCACCCAGTCGTTCTGTGTCTGGTCCAAGCATGAAGCCCTGTTAGTATTTATTATATAACATGATCAGATACTATGCTTTGTGGTAATTATTTTTACTACACTGGATACTCTTTGAAGACAGGGATCACCATTTATATATTTTTATATAATAATAATACCACTTCATGTGTGAATGGCACTTTGCAGTTCACAAACATTTTTGTTCTCACATGCTGTCCTCCACGTTTGAAAAAAAGCGGTTGAGAGATTACTTCTCACAGCCAAAGGCTCAGATCTCCCATGAGAGAGAGGCAGGCCTTTGGATTCTAGGTTCATTGCCTTGTACCCAAAAGGCACTCATTAAATAGCCCCTGAAAAATGTGTCTTTACCCTTTTTAAACAAAACTACGAGAAAGTAGACGAGCCCCTTTACTTAAGCAGCACTGAACCCCTAATCTATTCAAGTGTATATTCTCAAAGCATGCAGCAGATCGATTAATTAATTAAATCAGCATGGTGACCAATCAAGATATTATTCACAATTTCATTTGTCCATGTGCAAATTCCTCAAAAGGAATAGAGTAATTTTTTTTCACTCCCTGGAGTGTACATAGTAGCCCAAATAGTTCGAAAATAGTACAAACCTCTATCAACAGGAGAACAGAAAAATAAAGATAGTATAGTCATACAACAAAATCATGCAAAGCAACAATAATAAACATAAATGAACTACTGCTGTATGCAACAACACAAATGAATATCATATACATGATAGTGAGTGAAAAAAAAAAGTCACAAAGGTATATGTGCTATAAGATTTTATTTACGTGAAGTCCGAGAACAGGAAAAACAAACACTGCATATTGTGCTAAATGTCACAATAGTTATTATTTCTGGATAGGTGAGGAGGGTTAGTATTGATTATGAAAGGGTACAAGGGAACATTCTGGAGGACTGGGAACATTCCATATCAAGGTTCAACAAGATCTATGGTCATGAGCCAAATGTGACCTACCACCTGATTTTGTAAATAAAGCTTTATTAGACCATAGTCACACGCATTCATTTACATATGCTCTGTAGATGCTGGATTGCACTGCAATGACAGAGTTGAGTGCTGCAACAGAGACCGTATAGCCTGCAAAGCCTACATTATTTGTTATCTGTCCCTTGACAGAAAAAGTTTGCAGATCTCTGTTTGATACCATGATCTGAGTAGTGGTTACATGTATGTTTATGTATGAAAAATTTCATCAAGCTATATGCTTTCAATTACGACACTAAACACAGGAAGGAAGGAAGGAAGGAAGGAAGGAAGGAAGGAAGGAAGGAAGGAAGGAAGGAAGGAAGGAAGGAAAAAGAAGAAAGAAAGGGAGGGAGGGAGGAAAAGAAATTTTAAACATGGAGAAATGGGTCCTAGAGCAAGTCATTTGAAAAGATCACATGGTGTACCACACTGGCTAATGAAAACAGAGATAACCACCTTATGAATAACCTTGTCTCAAGCTACAAGGAAGAGGGAGGTAATGTTATTTTCCAAATGGGCTCATTGAAACAAGACATTGCAACCTTTTTTGGATAGCAGACTCTCTTGCAGTGCAATCTGAGTTTGAGATCTTACTCTCCTACTTTCTCAGCGTGTGACCTTACTGTCTCCAGCCCTCAATTTTCTCCCTGTAAGATGGATGTAGTAATGATACACACCTCAAAGGGGTTATCATAAAAATTGAAAGGCATAAATATATGGAAAGTGCTTAGAACAGTACCTGGAAAAAAAACTCAGTAACTGTTAGAAACTATAATGAAAGCTATAGATGTCCTCACCAGAAAAATGAACTCATTCACATTCATAGACTTTGAAACACAATAACAGGAGAGTAGAGGCTGTCCCTTAAGCCCAGGGTGGGGTGGTTCTTGCTGTTAAGGCATAATAAAAGCATGGCAGGTCCTGTGCTGGCTCCAAAGCTCTGAGAATGCTCAAGGCTGACACACAGCATCCCCTCATCTCACCACAATCAACAGCCCTGAGGAGGCCTCTGCCAGATGGTGGCAAACTGACGTATAGTTGTTCCAGCTTCCACACTAATTTGCCCAGTGATGAGATCCAGGAAGTGCAGGGACAACCCTGAATGGCACCTGCTATGGGATGAAGCCAGTCCTCCACCTGGAGCTGGGTCCTTGCGTGGCAGCTGCCTCCGAGTGTGGAGATGCAGGCAGGACAGCCCATGGCAGCAGAGCTGAGATGGGGGCAGCTGGGAGGGTGGCTCTTCAAATTCATACATCTCTCCCACCTTCAGGGAGTGTTTGTCATTTGCTAGAGCACAGCTGGCCTCCCCAGAGGTACATGATTTTTGAGAACCAGGGGCAGTCATGCACCAGACAGGGGAGGCACCCACCCCGTCTCCACTAGACAGGTGTAGTGATGCAGTCCTTGGGGTAGGTGCACCAACCTTCTCCACATGCAGCTTGGAGCACTGGGCATAAGCAGATGCCTGCTGGTGCCTGCCTGCCAAGAGATGTGTGTCTGATGTTCCCTGGCACTGGGGGAACTGTTTGGGGGATGGGGCCTCTTGGTACTCCCCATAGCCAGGCCTCATAGGAATCTGGCTAAGGGCCTTGCATCAGGCACTGTCCAGGGGCCAGGTACCAGAGGACCTGCTGCCCACCTGCAGGAGGGGCTGGGGGGAGCTTTGTGATTTGCCTGTGAAGAGCAAAATAGTCTCTTAACTTCTTACTGTTTCTCCAGCAGGAAGACAACCCAGATTCCTTACTGGTTCCTGATGCTTTCTTCACATTGGAGAAGTAGGGATCAGACAAACCTTACCATCTTGGAATCATTTTTTCTAAATGGGGATCATTATTCTTGTTCTATCTGGCCTTAAGAGTTCCTATAAAAGTTATTGACTTCCAAATTCACTCAAGTTGTTGGCAGAACTCATTTCCTTGCAGCCATAAAACAAGACTGTTGGCCGGAGGCCACCCTCAGCTACCAGAGGAGTTCCTTGCCCTGTGTCCCGCTCCACAGGCCACGCTGCACAGCACAGAAGCTTGCTTCCCCAAAACCAACAATGAGAAAAAGGACAAGTCTAATTGTTACAGGAAAGGGGTCTGGATCCAGACCTCAAGAGAGCGTTCTTGAATCTCGCGCAAGAAAGAATTCAGGGAGAGTCCACAGTACAAAGCAAAAGCAAGTTTACTAAGAAAGTAAAGGAATAAAAGAATGGCTATTCCATAGACAGGGCAGCCCTGAGGACGGCTGGTTTCCCATGTTTATGGTTATTTCTGGATGATATGCTAAACAACGGGTGGATTATTCATGCCTCTCCTTTTTAGGCCATATCAGGCAACTTCCTGACATTACCATGACAATTGCAAACTGTCATGGCACTAGTGGGAATGTAGCAGTGAGGATGACCAGAGGTCACTTTCATGGTCAACTTGGTTTTGGTGGGTTTCGGCCAGCTTCTTTACTACAACCTATTTTATCAGCAAGGTCTTTATGACCTGTATCTTGTGCTGACTTCCTGTCTCATTCTGTGACTTAGAATTCCTTAACCATCTGGGAATGCAGCCCAGTAGGTCTCAGCCTCATTTTTCCTAGCTCGTGTTCAACATGGAATTACTTTGGTTTACAAATGCCTATGACATATTTTATCAATTATACCTCAATAAAGCTAAATAAAATAAAATAAAACTTTAAATTTCAAAAAAATTAAAAAGCCTACAAGCAAGACAGAGTTTTAGATAATGTAACATCACAGGAGTGAAGTATCATCACTTTATCATATGGTATTGATTAGAAGTGAGTCGCAGGCCTCACCTACATTCCAGAAGAGGGACTTAAACAAAGGCATAAATACCAGGAGGCAGGAATCATGAGGCCACCTTAAAGTCTGTTCATCACAGAGGACACAAAGAAAGGGCCAACTTTGGGAACTATAGGGATCAAAAGGAAAAATCAGATACTCATGGTTTTAACGCCCAGAAAAAGAAGAGATAATGCACTTTGAAGTGCAGATTACAGAAAGAAATATATTGTATGTGCAAACCTCTTAGAGTTTACGTTGCAACATTGTGTGTCATCTAATATGCTCGCACATCCTAGAGTGGAGCTTCATTTGACAGGATAAAAATTCTGAGAGGTTAAGAAACTTCTAAGATCACCAGCTGGTTAATAACTAAGCTAGAATTATTTTTCAGGACTTCCAATCCCAAAGCCCATGTACTTCTGTGGTTAGCTTCAAAAGGTAGATGAATGGAGAGTGACATCAGCAGAAATGATGGTGTAAGGACCTCTAAAAATCCTCTCCTCCAGAAAAACAATGAGAACACTGGCAAAAAATATCCAAATAAACTTTTGTATAACTGTAAAAATTTAAAAAAAATCTTGCAACAATTTGGAGAGTGTTTATTCAAGAAAAAAGGTCTCAACCTCAGTAAGAAAACAGAGTGGTGTGGTGTTTTAATTTGTCCTATACTCACTCTCCTTCCCCTAGATCCATGGTAGCCCTGAAAACCCACAGCTTCACAGTCATGGTGAAAACCAGCATCTTAAAAGCCACTGGAGAGGGTAGAATGGGGTTAAAGATCTTCTAAATTCCCATTCTCATATGACTGTCATGATTTGATCTTCCCTGGAAAATCAAAGTTTATCTTTATTCGACCAGACTAAGAGCTAACTCAGTGGAAACAGCCTTTCATATTGGAGTATATGTTGGAAACAGTGGCAATTGCTTAACACTACAGCGGCCTGAAGTGGTGATTGTAGTTGGGTAAAACAGCAAGCTGATCAAAAACTTAAATGGAAAAGCTTGAGAATGAGATGCTCATGCAGCTTTGTAAAAGTCCAACATGTTCTTGGAAATGTAGACAGCTACGTATGCATAGTGATATGCATATGACCAGGAAAATCTGAGAAGGTCTTAAACTCTTGCCTCTAAGTGACCTCGAGTCTCCACACAAGTAAGAAGTAAAGGGTAAGGCAAAGTTGTGAACTATCTGCTGGAGCATTAAAAATGTGCCCCAATGTGCACAAATAGCCTCTTCGTATAACCTGTAGACTTATCTGTTTCAGATATTTAAGAAAATCTGTCTAACCGTTAGCTGACCATGAAACGAATGGAGCAGAGATTTCAGTAGCTATGCACAACAAATATAGATTTTACAGAATTAGTTCATGAAAAGTCACTAAAAAAAAAGCAGTAACAACAGTAATGACAAACAACAGTTACAGCAAAGTCTTGAAAGACATAAAACTGATCTGTAGTTACCACATTATAATATTCAAAATGTCCAGGTTTTAGCAAAAAATTACAAAGCATGCAAAGAAACAAGAAAGTATGCTCTATTTATAAGAAAGGTAACAAAACAGTCCCTGAGGAAGAACGGACCTTTAACTCACCAAAGATATTAAATTAACTGTCTTAAATATGCTTTAAAAACCAAAAGAAACCATAGGCAGATAAAGAAAACCAATAGAGCAGAGTTGTTTTCTTCATCTTTTCCCAATTTGTTAACAAATTAAAAATATCTATAAAGACAGAAACTATAATTAGCTGGGCATGGTGGCGCATGTCTGTAGTACCAGCTACTTGGGAGGCTGAGGCAGGAGAATCACTTGAACCCAGGAGGCACAGGTTGCAGTGAGCTGAGATCATGCCACTGCACTCCATCATGGACAATACAGTGAGATTCCATCTCAAAAAAAAAAAAAAAAATTAAAAAAAGACAGAAATTACAAAAGAAAATCAAACAGAAAATCTGGAGTGTGAATATTATAATAACTAAAATTTAAAATTCATTAGAAGCTTTTCACAGAACATCTGAGCACACAAAGAAAGAATCAGTGGATTTGAAGATAAGTCAATTAAAATTGTCCATTCTGAGGAGCCAAAAGAAAAAGGAATTTTTAAAAAAGAAACAGAAACTAAGAGACCTGTGGGACACCATCTAGTAAAGTCATATATAAATGATAGACACTGCAGATAGAGAGAAAAGAGAAAAAGGAGCAGAAAAAAATATTCAAAAAAGTAATGATGAAGAACTTTTCAAATTTAATTAAAAATATTAATGCACACATCCAAGAAGCTCAGTGAACTTGAAGTAGGATAAACTCAAAGAAATCCATACCTAACATATCATACTCAAGCTATCAAAAACCAAACCTTATAAAATGATCTCAAAACCAACAAGAGAGAATGATTCATCACAACAAGATATCCTTAATAAGATTAATAGTTGATTTCTCATTAGAAACTACAGAAGCCAGGGGACAGTGGGATAATATATTCAAAATGTTTCAAGGCTGCTGGCCAAAAATTCTATACTCAGCAAAACTATTCTTCAAATATAAAGAAGAAAGTAAGACATTTCTAGATAAACAAAACTGAAAGAATTTGTGACGAGAAGTAGATCTGTCCGATGAAAAATGCTAATACAAATCTTTGCAGTTAAAATGAAAGAACACTAGACAACAACTTGAATCCATATGATGAAATAAAAAACACCAGTAAAATTAATTACAAAGGGAAATATAAAAGCCAGCACATGTGTATTTTTTGGCTGTAAACATTTTTCTTCTCCCATCTTATTGATATCTTAAAGATAGATGCATAAGGCAGTAATTGTAAATCCATGTTAATAGGCAAAAACTTTATAAAGATGTAATTTGTATAAGAATAATAGCAAAAAGATGAGAGAAGGAAATGGAGATACATAGGAATAAAATTTTTGTAAGCTATTAAAATTAATTTTATATTACTCTAAACTGGATTGTTATTTGGTGTTCATTGTAATGCCATGCACACACACACATTCACACAAATGTAGTAAAAGAAATGACATAGGAATAAAAATGTTACACTAAAAAAATTTCAATACAAAAATGCGGTAGTTAAAAAGCAGATATAAAAAAGACATATAGACAACAAATGACAAAAGGACTTACATCAATACTACCTTCTCGGTAAGTACATTAGCTGTAGATTGATTAAACATTCTAATCAAAACGCACAGACTGGGAGAATTTTTTTTTAATGTGATCCAACTATATGCTTTCTACAAGAATATTCACAAAAACCTTAGGAAAAATAGCTTTAAACTGGAAATAATCCACATGTCCAACAACAAGAAAATAGGTAAAGAAATTGATGGTATATTCATGCAGTAGAATACCATTCAACAGTAAAAAATGAACTACTCATGAAATTAAATTTTATTTCATCAACATTATTTTGAATAGAAAAAGCCATATCTAATATAGTACACACTGTATAGGAACAAGCTACAATAATTAATAGTGATGAAAGTCAGAAAGTGGTGGTTTCTGGTAGAGAAGGTAATTGAATGGAAAGAAGCATAAGCTAACTTTCTGGAGTGAAAAAAATGTTTTTATCTTATTTTAGGTAGTGGTAAGGTGATTGTATAGAATAATCCAAACTTGCGAGCTAAACGCCATGATCTAAGACTTTTTTATTGTATGAAATTTATATCTCAAAGCCAAAGTGTTACAAGATTATAACTTTTTTTAATCTCAGATAATTCTGATGTGCAACCACATTTAGGAACACTCGTTTAAACTAAAAAATCTTTTTCCTTAAGGTCAAGAATAACTTGTGTAGGAATTTCTATTCATCAACGATTTTTTGTACTTCAAGGCTATAGTAGCAGGCTCTTGATAGAATCAGCCTCAACAGCCTAAGGAAATGCTGCTTTAAAGAATTAAGTGGTATATTTAATTAATTTTATAATTACAAATCTAGCTCTCTTCTAAACCTTTAATTTCAATCATCTGTCTCCTCCGGCAAAAGCCTGACTAAACTTTGTACCTATGTGATTACTCTAAAATTTCTAGTACAGACAGAGAATTCAGTTCTGAGATATGATTGATATTTTAGGGAGCACACTGTCACAGTCCCATGTTATGACTATTGTAGGTGCACGTAGAATAGAACATGAGGTTTATGTTTACAAGCTTGACAGAAGAGAACATCAAAGTGTCTCAGATAAAGCTGAAGGTCACATTTACTTTACAGAAAAGCTGGTGGTACCATGTGTGTACAGAAAATCCCACTCCACATTAGAAAGCACCCAATGCCAGAAATACCTTGTTAACAGAGGCTCACAGATGACCTCACACACCTCAGAGTTACCCTTGAAAGGGGAGAGATTGAAAACCTGCTGATAAAAACACATCCCAGTGAGATGAGGACTACATACCAAGAGAATGCAAAGCCAACTCCAGAGCTCAAAGTGACAACCTGGACCAAGAAAATTGACAAACTGAAATGCAGAACCTCCAAATTTAAGGAAGAAGATGCAACACTCCAGTAAAACTGTGAGACATTGACACTTGCTAATCCCAGAAGCAATTAACTAGACACTTTCACTCTTGGTTTTCTACCACTTAAAAAAAGAAATAGAAATAATGTTCATGCATGAGTTCTTGGTATTGCAATCACTGAATCATGCAAATTAATAAAGTTTGCAAAGATGGTGGTCAACTCATTTTTTAAAATAAAACTGTTACTACCTTTAACTGAGTGCATACCATGTGGTAGGCACAGAGAAAGCCCTCAACATATGCTAGATATTATCATTGAAAGGTGGGTGCATAGATGTTACTCAGTAGTACTTTTCTTCTGCATTTTTCTTCTGCCCCTTCCTCTCCTGTGGTAGGATAAAATGGTTCCAAATTCCTTGCAGCTGTTCCCATTAAATGGTAGAATCAATTCTGTTACAACTTAACCCTGATCTGACCTTTTAATGTGCTTTGCTATCATACAGCTTCTGTGTTTAGATCTCAAGTGGTCTTTCAGTGGCTGCTCTTGGTCCCTTGGAATGCTGCTACCATGGGAAGAAGCCCAAGATAGTCTGTTGGAGACATGTGACCCAGCTGCAAGCCAGCACTAACCAGCCGAAAATGCGAGAGAGGTCATCTTAGACATTCCAGCCCCAGTTGAGCCTCAAGATGACTGCAGCCAACATAGTGGCCTCAGCCAAGACCACCAGAAGAACCACTTGAATTAACACAGCCCAGATGGCTGGCCCACAAAATAACTGTTATCTTAGGCCACTAAGTTTTTGGATGGTTTATTATGCAGCAATAGAAAACTAATAACATTTCTCCTTTCTTTTTCAATACCAAGTGAGTCACCAGATGATTCAAACTTATTAGAAAGAGTTGAGTTCTAAGAGTGAGAGGACAATGGCAGATGCCAGAATTTTCTGAAAGGAGAGATTCAGTCGCCTCATGACAGTTCTGGTAAGGCTCCTTCCACTGGAGGAATGGATGGATGCATTTGCATAGTTGTCTTAACAACCAAGTTAAATTCCCAGCTCAGTAACTTCCATCAATAGTTCTGCAATTGTGTATTATCCCAAATGAAAAACAAAATGCAAAATTGAATGGAAACCAATCAATGTAACCTCACCGATAGATACAACATATAGATAACAGCAGCTTAAAGAGCAAAATGTCAAAGTGCCTCTTAGCATCATAGAAAATTTGTACTGTGCAATTTTTATGTCAACCAATTAAAAACTCAAGCCCAAATAAGCCTAAATCAGTTAGTTGCCTGATCAATAATAATAATAGTCTCATTTATCAAGATTTACTATGTATCAGGTACCACCTAAATGGTTTATATGTGATTAGTCCTCCCAACTAACTATAAGATGAAGGTTCTTTTTTTTGTCTGTTTTAAAGATAGACAGGGAAACCAAGATGTCCATTTAACTTACTTCCCAAGCTCTTACAACTAATCACTGGCTTAAGTTAAATACAAACAATTAGATTCTTTAACTAGAGTTCTTGACCTCTTCTAAATGTTTTGACCTACGGATCCAGAACTGAGGCATTCAGCTTATTGGGCAATAAAAATAAAGCTCAGACTATACCCTCTATAGATGTGCTTGGAAAGATAAGGACAGCTCTTCTACATCTGTCTGTTAAATGCTCAAGCCTAAAGACAATCATTTTGCTCCACTATACAAATGGGTTGTTGGTGAGTCTCTGCCTCTAATACTCCTGACCTGGCTAGAGAGACAGAAGTTTAAACATGAAGGAGGAGGCCATCACAAAATAATCTGCAAGCTCACAGGAGACCCCTCCCCAAAATGAGAGCCAAATCCACCCAGTGGATGCTCCTGGAGGCTCTGAGTAGATGATGATTTCCCTCTGGTCCTGGTTCTTTAAGAACTTGAGGGGCACCCCTTCCAAAGCAGTGGTTCTTAATCTTGGCTGAACATTAAAATTACCTAGGGATTTAACTGACTCAGTCTTTTTAATAATTGCTCATTAACATGTTCAACTTTCCACTCCTGGTGAAGTCCTAGGCCATAGTCTACGTATTGGACGCCCATTCGTTGAGAACCTACTTTTGATGTTATAAGCTGTGTCCTTGGATGTAAAGAGAAAGCGTAGCAGAAAACACGGATATCTCTTTATTTATGATATGTCCTAGAAGAGATGCACATTTCCGAAGCAGTAGCTGTGGGATTTATCAAGCAATGGATTCCTCAAGACCGGACAAGACCTATCTTCTTACATCTCAACCTGCAGCTACATATAATGTGTGCTTGGTTTAAAGAACTAGAAAGTCCATATTCTGTTAAGAAACCTGTAATTCATTACTCCCACTGAGAACTGATGGTCATCCTGTAAACTATATCTCAAAAATATTGTCTGCATCTAGCTCTATCTCCTGGCGTGTAATCACAACCCCCAGGAACACTTTGCTCCAGACCAAACAAATACAAGTTCTGCATTTCACCATCCCAAGAACTAGAAACAAAACCTCACAACTGTACAAGCACCTAATACATAGTTGGGTTAGCAACCATACATCCCATATATTTTTATTCATCATGGTAGACACTTAAGCTCTAGTTAAGGGCCACTAAAGATCCAGTCAAGATCCATTGCCCTTCAGTCATTGTTCTTGCCAAGACTCTCCATCTGGTACCCTATCACGTCTAATGCCTGAGATTTAGGATGGTACAATGGCATTTATAGCCACATGTGAAACCATAAACCAGAGTGTTTTCTCCATCTGCCATCCAACCAAACAGTGCCCAGAACATAGTAGACACTCCACAAATATTTATTTAATTAAATAGTAGTGACTGACCACACCACTCACCTCTTCACAAGCCAAAACTATGTTGCAATCACCAAGTTTCTGGACACTGGAATGGTTCCAGACACTTTCTAGAATTAACTGTCCCTACCTAGAGTTCCCAGGTTCAGTCCTCCAGAGATTCTCCCATTATTTCAGTCTGTGAGCCCATAATCCATATTGTGATTTCACCAAAACTTCTTTTATTTTTCAAAAGCCAATACCAATGCCACCTTTTTATCTTCATAAAGAAGCTGAAAAGAATAAACCACATTTTCGAATACCCCATCATAACTAACAGTCACCATTGGATACTGATGTCATCCTCAACTGTCATCTAGTCACCAGCTTGCTCTTAGTCTTCCCACCACAGATCAATTGTCTTATACAGATAAGTTTCATTGCTTTGATTTGAAAAATGAATTCAGGAATGTTAAAGATACTTTCAAAAACCATTCCACTCATCTGTGACAGGATCAGACCTAGACTCTTGATCCAAAAATTTTATTGGCAATATCACGATCACTTTTCATGATCACTTGGGAAGTGTTAAAAATTAAAATATGTGAGTAGGAAAAAGTCACATATATGGTGGGCTCAGTTGTTATCTCCCTTTCCATCTTAGAAGAATATTATTAACTATTAGCTCTCCTAACTATAGCAAGACATTGGCTATCCCACAGTTCTTTCTCCTATACAAAGGAGAAAAATATGCTAAAGTAAAGTATCCAGTCTGAGTAAAGAGAATAAACAAGTCCAAAATAGAAACGATCCATTTAATCAAGAAATTTTACCATGGAGATCCTTTTTTCCTTTATTTTACTGGTAAATATTTTATTGAGTGTCTAACATATGACAGCCCAATTATTATATATGTATTTTAGATATGTGTCCCCATTTTTACCCTCAAAATAGCCAATAACCTCACATTAATGATTAATGATGCTATCATTAATCAATCTTACATATGAGGAAACTGAAGCATGGCATAGATTGTTTAGCTAACTTCCTAAAAGTAACGCTGCAAATTAATGTTGAAATTTGGATTCAAATTCAGGCCGTCTGGGTCCAGAGAAGTGCTTTATGCTGATACTACATATCATATGCAGTATAGGTCAAGGTAGATGAATTTTAAGAGACAAGATACATTATTTCCCCTGAATGTATTTTGTGCTGGCAACACAGTCAAATATGAGATTTCCAAAGTTTCATAGCCCTCAGACATGAATCGTGGTGGCTTCCATCTGACAGAGCAGATTGCACTATCTTCCAGAAATACAATCTGTAACAGGTTTCCTGGAGAACAGGATAGGAACCACAGATGCCTCATCTGCTTCCTGCTGCCCACTTGGAATACATCCAACTTGTGCCATCTTATTTCATGAACTTTTTCAGCTTGGACTATGTCTAGGTGCCCATTCTCTCCCAGAATCAGTCCCAGACCCTACCAGACACATAAGACTTTCTACTACTCATTTCCTGTCACTGTCAAGCTTCACTGGTGAAACCAGAGTTATTTCTATTTCTATTTGCAAATATCTATCAGCAAATATTTATTTGCTAAATATTTCTCTTAGTGACAAATGGCATATTTCTGAAGGGCAAACCTATAAAATAAGTTAGAGATTATCATGGGAACCCCATGAGGGTTAAGCATGATGTGGTAGATTGAAAAAATGGCCACAATTTTGCGGTTCCTCCCATCAAGAGCTGGAATTTATTTCTCTGTCCCTTTAATCTCGGTTGTCCCTGTGACACACTTTGGAACAATGGGACATTAGCAAATGTGACACAAACTGAAAACTAAAGAGTGAGCATTGAAGCTTGTCTTCTCTGGTTGTGCTTGAAATCTTGAGACCAACATGTAAATGACCTTTTGCTAGCCTGATGACAATAAGAAACCACCTAGAGGAAAACCTAGCCACCCCAGCCAATAGTCACCAAACTGTCCGACATGGGAGTGAGTCCATCCTAGATCCACCAGCTGACCACAGATGCTTGACAGAGCCCAGCAGAGACCCAGCTGGCCCAACCCAGAAGAACATCCCAGCCAAGCCACAGAATTATGCACTAAATAAAATGTTTGCTATTTTAAGCCACTAAGTTCTGGGATGGTTGTTTTTACAGCAAACGCTGGTACACATGGCAAGCCACAGTAAGGTGGTTTGAAAGAAAAAAAGTGGGACTTCTGGTTTCTGGTTCAGCATGTAAAGAGCTTGGAAGTCACCACTCCATCCTAACAACAAGTTAAAAGCTGAAAAAATAGCAAATTAACAGCTCTTCTTGCATTCATAAGAGAGGTGAGGACACAAGGCAAACTGTTCCCCCCAAGTTTGGAGAGACAGGTGAACACAGGAAGTCACAGCTTCTGGGGCAAAGAGCCATGAGCAGAGACCACCATGAGAACCAGTGCTGTGGTAGGAAAATCTAAACTGTAATTGATGAATGGCTGGAGGCTCAGCATGGACAAGTCTGAGAGATAAAAAACTCCAGCGGATCCCGTCATAGGGGAACCTCCACACTTTGGTGAGTTTTACTTCCAAGAGTTTGGCCAGGTTCTCACAGTAAACATCAGAGAAAATTTGTTTCATGCTTCTGACAAGAGGAGGTAAAAGGAATGATTTTGAAATACACTGGAATACGGTTCTTCTGTGAAGGCTTGCGTTCAGGAGAAACTATTTAACCAGAGCCTAAAATGCTGGGGTATTATCAAAGCCTAACTGACTTGGGGAAAGAGAAATACCCAAACCTACACAGCTCTAGCCACCCTCTCCCACCTAAGTGGGGAGGAAAAAAACAGTTCACAGTCCAGAGGCACAGACTCACTAAATGACTGAGGCTTACTTTCAAGACTGCAGAGTGCTTCCCCTCCCCTCACACCTTACCACCACATTATGAAAGGCTGATTTACAACAGTTACTTTTACTAGGTACATCATGTCCAGCTATGAGGAAGAAATTACAGGGCATACTAAAGGCAAAAAAAAAAAAATACAATTTGAAGAAGACAGAGGATGCATCAAAACCAGACATGGCAGGGATGCTGGAATTATCAGACTAGCAATTTAAAACGACTATGGTTAATATGCCAAATATCTAATATGCCAAAGGCTCTAATAGATAAAGTAGACAGCATGTAAGAGCAGATGGGCAATGTAAGCAGAGAGATGAAATCCTAAAAAAAAAAGAGAGAGAGAGAGAGATGCTGAAGATCAAAACTACTGTCACAGAAATGAAGGATGTCTTTGATGCTCTTATTAGTTCATTGAATGCGGCTGAAGAAAGAATTTCTGAGCTTGATGTATCAAGAGAAACCTTCAAAACTGAAAAGCAAATTGAAAAAGAACAAAATGTCAAAGGACTATGGGACAACTACAAAAGGCATAACATACACATATGGGAGTTCCAGCAGAAGAAAGAGAGGGAATATTTGAAACAGTAATGACTGAGGGTTTCCCCAAGTTAATGTCAGACACCAAATCACAAATCTGAAAACCTAAAAGAACACCAAGCAATATAAATGCCACAAAACCTACACTTGGGAATATCATTTTAAAATTAGAAAATCAAAGATAAAGACAAAATTCTGAAAGAAGTGAAAAGAAAAAACACCTTACATATAGACGAATAGAAATAAAATTTACATTGAACTAATCCGCAACAGCCACGCAGTCAAGAAGAAAATGGAATGACATGTTTAAAGTATTAAAAAAAGAAACCACCAACCTAGATAGAATTTTGCATCCTGAAAAATTATCTTTAAAAGATGAAGGAGAAATAAAGCCTTTCTCAGACAAACAAAAACCGAGAAAATTTCTTGCCACTAGTCTTGCTTTGCAAGAAATGGTAAGAAAATTCTTTAGAGAAAAGGAAAACAATATAGATCAGAAACTTAGATCTACAAAAAGAAATAACATCAAAGAATACATGAAGGTAGAACTTTTATTTTCATTTTTTTTCTTTTTTTTCTTTTTTTGAGACAGAGTTTTGCTCGTTTCCCAGGCTGGAGTGCAATGGCGCGATCTCGGCTCACTACAACCTCCGCCTCCGGGGTTCAAGCTATTCTCCTGTCTCAGGCTCCCAAGTAGCTGGGATTACAGGCATGCACCACCATGCCTGGCTAAGTTTGTATTTTTGTAGAGACAGGATTTCTCCATGTTGGTCAGGCTGGTCTTGAACACCCACGCTCAGGTGATCCGCTCACCTCAGCCTCCCAAAGTGCTGGGATGACAGGCATGAGCCACTGAGCCCAGCTTATTTTCCGTATTTTTATTTGATCTGACAGATACATATTTTCCAAATAATAATAGCACTAATATATTTGATTATGTACGTTTATGTATGTGTGTGTGCATATACATATGTGTGTGTGTGTATATATATATCCTAAGAGGCATATATATACTTATGTATGCTTATATGTAAGTGAAGGAATGACAATGGTGATAAAATCAATAGAAAAAAATATATATTATTTTTGTTTCTGTTTTGTTTTGAGACAGGGTCTCATTCTGTCACCAAGGCTAGAGTGCACTGGTATGATCTCAGGTCACTGCAACCTCCACCCTCTGGGCTCAGGTGATCTTCCCACCTCAGCCTCCCAAGTAGCTGGGACTACAGGTGCACACCACCACACCTGGCTAATTTTTATGTATTTTTTGTAGACATGGGATTTTGCCATGTTGCCTAGGCTGGTCTCAAACTCGTGGACTCAAGCGATCTGCCTGACTCCACCTCCCAAAGTCAGAGACTACAGGCTGTTTTGTTATTAAAAGGAATTCACACTTTCTTTGAAGTGGTATAACTTTATCTGAAGTTGTGTTTAGTAGTAAATGTGTGTTGTGATCTCTAGAGCAACCACTTAAAGAAGGTTAAAAAAAGAAGTATTACTGATATGACAAAGGAGACAATGAATCATGTGAAATACTTAGTACTACAAATGGCAGAAAAAAAGAGTTGAAGACAAAAGTAGAAACAAAGGGCAAGGGCACCAAACACAAGACAGTAGCAAATATAGTAGATATTAATTCAACTACACCAATGATAAATTTGAACAGCAATGGTCTAAATTCAGCAATTAAAAGAGAGATTGTCAAAGTGAATTAAAAAACAGGACCCATTTCTGTGTTGTCCATAAAAATCCTACTTTAAATACAGACATATTAAAATTAAAAGTAAATTGAGAAAAATATACCATGCTAACACTGATCCAATAAAGGCAAGAGCAGCTATATTAATTTCAGACAGAGTAGACTTTAAAGCAAGGAAAGTTATCATGTATAAAGAGGGCATTACATAATGATAAAGAGATCAATTCTCCAAGAAGACAAAACAGTCTTTAATATGTATGCACCTAACAACAAAGCATCAAACTACTTCAGGCAAAAATTGATTGAACTGCAAAAAGAAATAGATAAATCCACTATTATTGGAGATTTCAACACTTCTGTCAGAAATGGGCAGATTCAGGAGGCAGAAAATCAGTAAGAACATGTCTGAACTCAAAGACGCCATCAATCAACTTACATGCTTGTCACCTACAAAATACTTCATCTAATGACAGCAGAATACACATTCTTTTCAAGATCACATGGAACATTCACCAAGATAAACCACACTCTGGGCCATAAAACACACCATGACGAATTTTAAAAAATAGAAATCCTATAATGTCTACTCTCAGACCACAATGAAATTAAACTCAAAATTAATAACAGAATGATAATTGGAAAATCTCCAAATAAATAGAACATAAACAACACACTTCTAAATAACATATAAGCCAGATAACCTCACGAGAAATTAAAACGCATTTCAAATTAAATGAAAATAGAAACACAGCTTATAAAATTTGTGTGATACAGTAAAATCAGTGCTTAGAGGGAAGCAATATCTATTGTATATATATTTAAAAAGAAGAAAAATTTAAAATCAATAATTTCAGTTTTCATTTTAGAAAACTAGATAAACAAGAGCAAATTAATCTAAAGCAAGCAGAAGAAAAGACATAAGAATCAAAGCAGAAATCAATAAAACTGAAAGCAGGAAATTAATTCAGAAAAATCTATGAAATAAAAAGATGGCTATTTTTAAAAGATTAAAAAAATGAATAAGCCTTTAGTCAAGCTAAGTAAGACAAAAAAGAAAGGGGACACAAATTACTAACATCATAAATGAAAGAAGAAATGTTACTGTAGATCCCATGAACATTAAAAGACTAATAAAGGAATATTATGAACAATTTTGTGATTTAGATTTGAGAACCTAGGTGAAATGAATCAATTATTTGAAAAACATATTCTGCCAAAACCCACACAAGAAGAAATACACAGGCTGAGTGCTGCGACTTATGCCTGTAATCCCAACATTTCGGAAGACTGAGGCAGGAGGATCGTTTGAATCCAGGAGTCTGAGATCAGCCTCAGCAACACAGGGAGACCCTGTATTCATACAAAAAGAAATAAACAGGCTGGGTGCTGTGGCTTATGCCTGTAATTCCAGCACTTTGGAAAGCTGAGGCAGGAGGATTGCTGAACCCAGGAGTCTGAGACCAGCCTTGGCAACACAGGGAGACCCTGTCTCTACAAAAACTATTTAAAAACTAGCTGGGCATGGTGGCACATGCCTATGGTCCCAGATACTAGAGAGGCTAAGGAAGAAAGATTGTTTGATCCAGAGAGGTCAAGTCTTCCATGAGCCATGATCTGCACTGTAGCCTGGGCAACAGAGCAAGACTGTTTTGAACGAAAGAGAGAAGGAAAAGAAGGGAAAAAGAAAGAAAGAGGGAAAGAGAGAAAGAAAAAGAAAGAGAGAGAGATAAAGGAAAGAAGGAAGGAAGGAAGAGAAAGAGAGAAGAAGAGAGAGAGAAAGAGAGAAAGGGGGAAAGAGGGAAAGAAGGAGAGAGAGAAAGAAAGAAAAAGAAAGAAAGAAAGAAAAAGAAAGAAAGAAAGAGGGAGAAAGAAAGAGGGAGGAAGGGAGGAAGGAAGGAAGGAAGAAAGAAAGGAAGGAAGGAAGGGAGGAAGGAAGAAAGGAAGGAAGGAGAGAGAAAGAGAGAGAGGGAGGGAGAGAGAGGGAGGGAAAGAAGACAGAGAGAGAAAGAAACAATCTAAACAGGTCTATATATATTAAAGAAATTATTAGAATCAATAGTTAATAACCTTTCAAAACAGAAAACACCAGGTCCACATGGTTTTACTGGTGAATTCCACCAAATATTTAAGGAAGAAATTATACCAATTCTCTATAATCTTTTTAGAGGATAGAAGCAGAAAAGATACTTCCTAACTTCTTCTATGAAGCCGGCATTGCCCCAATACCAACAGCAGAAAAACACATTTTAAGGAAAGAAAACTACAGACTAATATCTCTTATGAACACATAAGAGATGTGTAAAAATTCTCAACAAAATTTTAGTGAATTGAACTCAACAATATATATAAAGAGTTATACAGCACAAGAAAATGATATTCATCCCAGCTGTGCAAAACTGGTTCAAGAATCAAAATTAATTAATGGAATCTATCACATCAACAGGCTAAAATAATTACATGAATATATCAATAGATGCAGAAAAAGTATTTGGCAAAATCCAACAGGTATTTATGGTAAAAACTCACAGTAAACTGAGAATAAAGGGGAACTTTCTCAAGTTAATAAAGAATATCTATTTTTTTAAAATTATCGCTAACATCATAATAGTGAGAAACTAAAAGCTTTTCCACTCAGATCAGGGACAAGGCAAGTATATCTCCTCTCACAATTCCTCTGCAAAATTGTACTGGAAGTCCTAGCTAATGCAATAAGACAAGAAAATGAAATAAATCGTATACAGATTAGAAAGGAAGAAATAAAACTGTCTTTTCTTGCAGATGACATGATGGTCTATGTAGAAAATCTAAAAGAATCAACAAAACAGCTTCCCAGAATGAATAACTGATAATATCAAGGTTTCTGAATACAAGGTTAATATACAAAAGTAAATTGCTTTCCAATACATTAGCAATGAACAAGTGGAAACTGGCATTAAAAACACAATACTATTTGCATTAGCAACCCCCAAAATGAAATACTTAGGTGCACATATAACAAAATGTGTACAAGATCTCTATGAGGGAAACTACAAAACACTAATGAAGGAAATCAAAGAACTAAGTAGAAATATTCCATGTTTATGGACAGAAAGACTTAAAACTGGTAAGATGTCATTTTTTCACAACTTGATCTAAAGATTCAATGCAATCCCAATCAAAATCCCAACAAGTTGTTTTATGGATATCAACAAACTGATTCTAAAGTTTGTATGGAGAGAACAAAGACCCCAAATAACCAACACATTATGGAAGAAGAACAGAGGACTAACACTGTCCAACTTCAAGATTACTATAAAGCTACAGCAATCAAGACAGTGTAATATTGGTAAAATAATAGACAAATAGATCAACAGCACAGAATAGACAGCTCAGAAAGGTAGACCCACACAAATATAGTCAAATCATCTTTGACAAAGAAGCAAAAACAATACAGTGAAGCAAAGATAGTCTTTTCAACAAATGGTATAGGAACAACTGGACATTCTCATGCAAAGAAAAAAAAAAGAAAAATGATCTAGACACAACCCTTATACTTCTTATAAAAACTAACTCAAAATGGATACTAGAACCAAATTCAAAATGTAAAACTATTAAATCCCTGGAGATAACAGGAGAAAAATCTAGATAACCTGGGGTGTGGCGATGACTATATACACCAAAGGCACAATCCACAAAATAAATAATTGATAAGCTAGACTTCATTAAAATTAGAAACTTCCGTTCTGTGAAAGGTAGTGTTGAGGGAATGAGAAGACAAGCCACAGACTGAAAGAATATATTTGCAAAAGATGTATCTGATAAAGGATTGTTATCCAAAATAATCAACTCTTAAATTCAACAGTAAGAACAACAACAACTAAATAACAGACTAAAGACCTTGACAGACACCTTACAAAAGAAGCTATACAGAAGAAAATAAGTATATGAAAAGATGTTCCACATCATATGGCTTCAAGAAAATGCAAATTAAATTAACAATGACATACCACTACACACCTATTAGAATGGCCAAAATATAGAACACTGACCATACAAGATTCTGGTGAGAATGTGGAGCAATAGGAACTTTCATTTACTGTTGGTGAGAACGTAAAATAACACAGCCACTATGGAAGACAGTTCGACAGTCTTTTACAAAAATAAACATATTCTTACCCTGTGACCCTGCTTTTTGGTATTTATCCAAGGAAGTTGAAAACTTATGTCCACTTAAAAATCTACACACAAATGTTTATAGCAGCTTTATTCATAATTGCCAAAACTTGTAAGTAAGCAAGATGTCACTCAGTAGGTGAACAGATAAATAAACTGTGATACATTCAGACAATGGAATATTATTCAGTGCTAAAAAGAGATGAGCTGTCAAGCCATGAAAATACATGGAAGAATCTTACATGCATATTACTAAGTGAAAGAAGCCAATCTGAAAAGGCTACATACTGTACGATTCCAACTACATGACATTCTGGAAAAGGCAAAACTATGGAGACAGTAAAAAATAGCAGTGACTGTCAGGGGATGTGGGGAGGATGAATAGGAGAATAACAGAGGATTTTTAGAACAGAAAAATACACTGTATGATACTGTAATTGTGGATACTTGTCATTATTCATTTGTCTAAACCCCTTTGGGTTAAAATAGAAAGTACATCAAAGAATAAACCTTAAACTATGGACTTTGGATGATAATGTGTCAATGTTGGTTCATTGCTTGTAACAAACGTACCACTCTAGTCGAGGATGTTCACAATGGGGGAGGCTGTGGATGTGTACTTACCTATGCATGGCTAGAGTATGAGGCTATATGTATATAGGCATGGGTATATGGGAAATCTCCATACCTTCCTCTCAATTTCGCTGCAAGCCTACAACTGCTCTAAAAAACGTCTTTAAAAATGTGAATAGTTTAAATCACATCAATTTAAACAACCTGCAAGAAATAAGAATGTAGTGAATTGTTTTTCTCTACACCTGGATCTAGTAAAAATGCAGACAGTACATTTCCAAAGCAAAACGGTAAAATAATGGGAAAATTCAGAGAACAGGGCTTTCTTTAAAAGAAAAAATGGTAATTTCTGAAATAAACAGAGCAAGACCCTATGTGCATTTTGCAGACTGTCAAAAGGTCACCTAACACATTCTGGACAACACCACAAAGTATTATATAACCCACTGGACCTTGCCCATATGAAATACAGAAGAAAACCTTCCTACTTAATCATGGAAACCTTGCATATTCTGTTTAGTCATTCTCATTGTCAAAAGAATCCCATCTTCATTCATTAAACCATTCCACAAATACGTGTTGGTACATGTTGTGTGTTAATTAATTTATTTATTTATTTTAATTTTTGAGATGGAGTCTCGCTCGAGTGACCCCTTACCCAGTCAATCCTCCTGAGCGCTGACCATCCTACTCGGTAGGTACTCTTGGGCCTGAGAAGTGATGGGCTATGGGCAAATGTTGAATGGGTAAGTAGAATGACTATTCATGCTTAAGGCTTCTTTGGTAAGTTGTGGTGTGAAATTACGAGGAGTCCAGGAATTCGCAAGGAAATCTGGCTCTCCAGATCATTGTGAAGGTATATTTGTCAAGACAGAAGGATGGAATATATCTTAACAGCTAGATCAATTTATTATTTTTAAATATTTAGGCATAGGGCATATGGGCCTCCACGTCTATTCTTACCCAGGGAGCCACAAATGTGCAGGTTTGCTAAACAGGTAGGTTGCTGCTGAAGAACACAGAGCCTTGCAATAAGTATTTCTCAAACTTTAATGTACCTTTGAATTACCTGGGGATCTTGTAAAAATGCAAGCACTGATTTCTCCATTCTTAACAAGTTCCCCGGAGATGCCCACATGGCCTGTGTAGGGACCACACTTTAAGTAGCAAGGCTGTAGGGCATGTTAAGGAGTTTATTTTTATCTAATTTTATCCAAAGAGCCATTAGAAGTTCTTGAGGGATTTCAAGGGACAGATTTTCATTTTGAAAAGAGTACAATAGTTGAAGTGTGAAGTATAGATTAAGTGCAGAGGCATATGCTGACAACATTGGGCAGGAGAGAAAGTAAACACATTGGGAGATATTTAGAAGGTAAGATCTGCAGGCTTAGTGAATTGAATGCAGGAGGAAGTGGTATGACCTCAGGAAGGACAAAGTTCAAAGAAGTGAATGGGTAAATAAATAAATTACAGAATTCCTTCTCTGTCATTCTCTCAACTGAGCTTTCAGAATAGCAAGACTCAGGATAGTTTCAGTTGTGGATGATTTAAGAGAATTAAGAGGCTTTTTTCTGCCCCCTTGTAGATAGTTGGAAGCCATATTTACCCAAATTACATTTAACTTTCCTCTTCTTTTTCCTCAGAGAGCTAAAATAATAGAAGTGATAGCAGTTGTAACTATACCCATCTCAATTCACCTGCATTCCTTCTGCAAGTAGTAAGGTCATCTGAGCAGTTTCTTCCTTTAATTAAGTGGTTGTGACTGTCACATGTTCTTCTCAAAATGATTTCTCAAGTACCCAAGTGATTAAACATAGAACTCTGTTCCCCCTACTCTTGAGATCCTGAGAGCCCAAGTGTCCTACCGGAAAATGCTTTCCCCCTGGGGGCTGGCTCTCGAGAGGCTTGCTTGCATACAGCTTGGGCTCTTGGAGATGTTCCCTGACTGCAGAGGGATTTTCACTTTGTTTGGTAAGTTGGAACAGGATTCGAGGTCCTGCTGAGCTAATCACTCAGCTGCACCAGCTGCAGAGGCGCACTGTCCCGTGGGAGCCGGTGCCTCCAGGGAACTTACCGCTTTCTTCAGCAGAGGATGCCAACAATGGGTTTGCTGCTCTTCTAATTCCACCCCTGACTTCCCCCTCTCTAGCTTTCTGCTGTGACTCACAAAAGGCAAAAGAAGCAATACTTGGAGAAGCCTCCAGCCTAAATTTAGGCAAGGTGTCTTCGTTCTCATAAATACCCAAGGAAAATTTTAAATTCAATGCACAGCACTCTTAGCCTCGTGTATCACTTATTTCTCATTCTCACGCTGGGTAAGCTTGATTTGCATACATTTCAAGAGCATCTTTATCTTTTTTTATCTTTATTTATTGTCCTCTCCTCGTCCTACTTGCTGCTTTAGAACTCTGTATCAAATATTTATATATCTTTATTTCCTGGCTGTAACCCACTTCATCATTCCCTTCCAGAGAGCTTTATACTTCACAAAACCTGTTTCCTCCCACAACCCCCGTGCACACCCACTGCCTTCTCCCCCCACAGCCACAGTACAAAACTGCCAGACTCAAGTTTAATTCAGGGGAGTCCTTGTTTCTCCCTCATTCTGTAACAACCTCAGAAGAAGGCATTTTTGTGCTTCATCCTCAGCATCTACTTTGCCTGGTGATGATGATTAATAGACAGGCCCAGGTGCCTGGTGCCCAAGGATCCTAATTTAGTGTCTATCCTGCAGGGGCAGAGCATCAAGAATGACACAGGCCTGGTAATGCAGTAAGAATCTGGGGCCTATGGTTGGCTGGAGAGCACATGTCCCACTGCCGGGGGACAGCCACTTCTCAGGTCCAGTTATTCTCACTCCTTTCAGTTTTTCACTGGACATTGAAATCCAATTTTAATGTGATATCTCCAGATGTTTATCTTTTGGTTCAATTAAGAAAAAACCATAAAGTGCTCAAATAGCACATCAGCAAGCCAGCAGTTTCTGTACTCTGGTTTGTGGTTCTCGTGGCATGAAGCAGTTCACAGACACATTCCCACTCAAAGGTATTTGGAAACACATTGTATGTGCTCTCCTGGCAATTTAAAAAATTTCTTTTAAGTTTTGGGGTACATGTGCAGGATGGCCAGGTTTGTTACACAGGTAAACGTGTGCCATGGTGGTTTGCTGCACCTATCAACCCATCACTAGGTATTAAGCCCAGTATGTATTAGCTCTTTTCCCTAATGCTCTCCCTACTTCCCCAGACAGGCTCCAGTGTGTGTTGCTCCCCTCCCTGTGTCCATGTGTTCTCATTGTTCAGCTCCCACTTTTAAGTGAGAAAATGCGGTATTTGGTTTTCTGTTCCTGTGTTAGTTTGCTGAGGATAATGGCTTCCAGCTTCATCCATATCCCTGCAAAGGACATGATCTCATTCCTTTTTATGGCTGCATAGTATTCCATGGTATATATGTACCACATTTTCTTTAAGCAGTCTATCATTGATGGACATTTGGGTAAGTTAATTTAACCATTGTGGAAGTCAGTGTGGTGATTCCTCAAAGATTTGGGATCAGAAGTACCATTTGACCCAGCAATCCCATTACTGGGTATAATATGAATATAAATTACCCATTTTTATTACCCAAAGGAATATAAATAATTCTCCTGGCACTTCTCACTCGCAAGTGCTCTGGACATTGAAAGGAAGAGTAATTAAAAGATCCTAACCTGACTATAACTAGGCAACTTTGAGGCCTGTCTTTGCATCCAACAATAACAATAATAAAACTCTGCCTTTGGAAACTTGAAGAATAACCGTTCTTTATTCTAGATTTCTTTAAGGGGGTAGCACAAGGGCATTACCAAGGTCATAGAACTCTTTTGCAAAATCATCTTTAGACATCTCTTTTTCTTCCCAGAGTTTCTCACTCTGCAGTTGCTAAGCGTCATCCCATGTCTCTTGCTGCCTCAATCAATGTTCCTGTAGCATTCATTCCCTCTTTTGCATCCCTCTGCTCAGTACATGACTCTCCTATTTGGGGGAAAATACACTGCTTTTTTTTTTTCTCAAATAAATCAGCCCTCCTGCCCTGTAATTGTAGCAAGAAAAACCATCCACTTAAAAGTAACAGTTATCCTCATTATTCTGGTACTCTGATATTTCCCCACATAACAATATAATCTCTAAAGACTTTATCATCATCTTGTAATATTCGATCATCACTTGAAGTCCGACAGAGTATTGGCCATGATCATGAACGGTACCCAGGGAACTTTCTGGACTTCAGCTCATTCTTAAAGCTAGTTTGCTAATAATTAGTTGCCTAATGATCAAGTTATCTAATATTTAATCCTTCTCTGAATCCTTTCCATTATCTATCATTTTCTGAAATTCTACTTGGCTTTTTAATCATTTTTAAGCAAATTTGCCTAGGGTACTTCTGAATTATCTTTATATTTTAAATATCAAATTTCCAGTATTCTGTAAATCTGTCCTAATAACCTCAGAAGAAGGCATTTTTGTGGTGTCTTTTGCTATTTTATGTCCATTTCAACACTTTAAGGACATTTAGCCAACTTGTCTGAAAACTTTTTATTTTTTAATTGATCCTTTAGGGTCACAGAGGTTTGGATTCTAGACGATCTCCACATGAAGCAATGCACTGTGGAACTTTCTACACTGCTGGGGGCACAGGGAGTACTCTTCTGTGATGGCCTCACCATTGTCTGTCCAGGTAACCCCTATGGTCACAGGCATCTCTGAGGTTCTCTCTACCGAAAGGAGTCTCTTCTCATTTAAAGACGGTCCCCATCCTGTAGCCTGAATCACCCGAAGTTCTCCCTCTGACCTTCTTGTCTGTTGTGGGTAGCTTACCCCTACCTACCAAAATAGCCTAGCCCCTAACCCCCAGGATACAAAACATCCATATTGATCATGGATTTGATTCCCACCTCAGTAACTTAGTAGCAGTTGTCTTTGGATAAGAACCTAACCTCTCTGAATATCTGGTACATAGGTTGCACCACTTTTAATCAGAATAATCACAACTACCCTCATAAGTTTATGTAGAAATAGAAACAAATCAGGCCGGGCGCGGTGGCTCAAGCCTGTAATCCCAGCACTTTGGGAGGCCGAGGCGGGCGGATCACAAGGTCAGGAGATCAAGACCATCCTGGCTAACATGGTGAAACCCCGTCTCTACTAAAAAGTACAAAAAACTAGCCGGGCGAGGTGGTGGGCGCCTGTAGTCCCAGCTACTCGGGAGGCTGAGGCAGGAGAATGGCGTGAACCCCGGAGGCAGAGCTTGCAGTGAGCTGAGATCCGGTCACTGCACTCCAGCTTGGGCCACAGAGCGAGACTCCGTCTCAAAAAAAAAAAAAAGAAACAAATCTATGTACTGTGTGGATGCCTAGAAGGCATTCAATAAGGAAGGCGGAAGAGTGAGAGGAAGGTGGGGTATTTTGTTTTTCTACAGAAGACAACATCTGAACAACAGAATAGGCAGGAAGACACTGTCTAAGATTTAGAGAAAACTACATCCTATCAACTGGGTCTTTGCTTTATTGAAAAATGAAAACAACCACCAACTATTCTTTGACTTCTTTGAAAATAGCCCCCCAGAAAAATCTATGAAAGCAATCTATGAAGTGCTGGTTCTAGCTGAATTAAAATTGTATGGGGAATTAGTAGAGATGGGGTTTCACTGCATTGGTCAGGCTGGTCTTGAAATCCTGACCTCAAGTGGTCCGCCCACCTCAGCCTCCCAAAGTGCTGGAATTACAGGCATGAACCACTGTGCCCAGCTAAATGTACTAATTTATATTTTTTTAGTTTTGCTATCGTTTGTATCACCCTGAACTCTCTTCTTTGAGGGATGTACCTGGTTACTCTAAAGAGTATTGATAGGTGAGGGAGATGCTCTTACTAACTACTGGCATTTCTTTAAATGGCTGCAAATGCTTAGAAACTCCTCCAGTTGAGATGTTGAGTGGAATTCTCCTCCTATTTAATTTGGTTGTTTTTATGACTCACTTGTAACAATAAGGCAAAGCAAAGATGTGTGACTACTAATGCTAGATCAGAAAGGCTATGCAGCTTCCACCTGATTATCATGGAAGACTTGCTCTTTGGCTGCTTGTTCTCAATATATACTTTCTTGGAATCCAGCTTCCATGCTGTGAGGAAGGCCAAGCCATGTGGAGGGGCCACATGGAGGTGCCGTGGTTGACCGTCCTTCAGGCCAAGCACTGGATGTGAGAGCAAGGAAGCCAACTTGGAAGCCCCACTCAGCTGTCCAAGATGTTTAGGTCACCCCAGCCCACGGAGTCTTCCCTGTTAAACCCTCAGTCACAATGGAGCAGAGAAGAGTCTTCCACTCTGCCATGTTCAAATTCCTGGCTCACACAATCTGTGAACAAATAAATGTTGTTGCTTTATACCATCAAGTTTGGGTGGTTGGGGGCAGCAGTAGTACCTGGAATGCCACAGACCAAACCTGCCATGATTAGTAGGTACAATGGGAGGCACATTCTAAAGCAATGGTCCCCAACATTTTGGACCCAGGGACTGGTTTCCTGGAAGACAATTATTCCATGGATGGGGGTGAGAGGGGTGGTTTTGGGATGAAACTGTTCCACCTTAGATCATCAGGCATCAGTTAGATTCTCACAATGAGCATGCAATCTAGATCCCCCATATGCGCAGTTCACAATCCACTGATCTGGCAGGAGGCAGAGTTCAGGTAGTAATGTCGCCCACTACGCACCTCCTGCTGTACAACCTGGTTCCTGATACACCACATGGATTAGTACCAGTCTGCAGCCCGGGGTCAGGGACCTCTGTTCTAAAGAACAATGTTAGGAGAGAAAGGGGAATAAATGAATTTATCGTAACCTGCAGAGAAAACAAAAAGACTGCAGTTCTGGAAGTAGCAACCCCCAAAGGATTCTGTTTGTCTCCTATGTAAACCTATCAGCAGCAGCATCTTTTATGTTTGAAAAAACCAATTATGGATGCTGACAATATGACTGTTTCTTTGAAAAGAGTGTCTTACCAAAAAATTACAATGAGTTATGAAAGAAAAATATTTCCAGCATTTATATTTGGAGTACGGTTGAGGCTTATGCTAAAGGGGACAATTTTGCAAAGCGGTTCAGAGTAAGAGTTTTAGAAGCAGATTCAGCTGGGTTCAAACAACGGCCCTATGACCACTTTGCCAATTCTGGAAACTTGCATTCCATCATCTCTGAAACAGGGAGAAGGCTGCTGTAAGGACTAGCAGATGTAATGGATGTGCTGTGCTCACATGGTGCCTAGTGCATGGTAGCGCTTGGTCAACTGTCACTGTTCTTATTATGTTCTTGTTATTGCTCCTCCTATTGCTAAAGTTGTTTCAGCCTAGCCCAGGAAGAAGGGTGATTATTTAGTTCGGAAAAAGATAAAACACAACAAGGAATATATTAATTCATTTCTGACCCACAGGACCATTTTATGTCTCTGGTCATTGCAGTGTAGGAAATAATAACATTCATTGTTAAAGAAAAAAAAATCATTCAGTGACACTGGATAAAGCACAGGAAGGCAGACTTTATTCAGGACCATTGCGACAGGTATAGAGGTCATGGTAAGGGGATTTTGCAGTGAGGGAGAGAGATTAGGCTCAACTCTGAGTACAGCACCGGCACGTGGGAATCGATAGCTAACGAGCAGGGTGGGGTCGATGGGTAGAAATCACTTAGAGGATACATCAGGAGTAAGGGGGATTCTGGCCAAACGAACCTACAGGATTTTTACAGGTGATGTTGGAGGAGGAGGAACCTGATCAGATATCAAGGCTAATCAGACAGAGAGAGAATGAGCGGTTCTTGCTAAATTGACTTATCAGCGTTCTTGCTAAAACTGGGTTTTACAAAAACATGCACAGATGAGCCTAGGAGAAGGTTCCCCAAGAGACTGAATAAAGTTTAACCAAGCAAAGAATCTTTGTTATCAGTCCATTTAGAATATTAGGGCAAAGCCCTAAGAGATTACATTGAAGTCAGAAAACCAGAGGACTTGAATATACTCACTTTTTTACTGCATTGCTGAGGTTTAGATTTCACTCACTCAATCAGCTATTCATTTAGCAGACACGTGTACTTATTAAGTATCATTATATGCTGGGATCCATGGTAGGCACTGACAATACAGAAATATTAAAAACAAACAGGACTCTAACCCTCCCCGTTCACGGTCAACCTCTGCAGCTCATATGCACTGTGTCGTAAGACATTCACAACTGCATAGTACCCTGAAAGGGGAAAAAATGAAAAAGAAAAATTAAGGAAGTTCTAAAAGTATGTTACACTTTACAAAGCCCTTTTCATGTTTGTCATCTCAATGAGTCTTCTAAACAACCCTGGAAAATAGATACTATTATAATTAAACCAATTTTGTAGATAAGAAAACTGAGACAAGAAGACTAAGTAGCATATTCAAGATCACATAGCTAGTAAATGACAAAGTTGGATCTTGGACCCTATCTTCTCCATCTGTGCTGGGTCATCCTGTGACACTTCAACTCCATCAGACACACGGCTTTGTTGTACTGTGGCAAAGATACTGAGCTCTCACCAAATCTACCCATGCTTTGAAGCCTCCTTTAGAGTCAATTAGAATCACATGACTAGGACTTTGTCCTGAAGCAACATGAGTATTTCTGGGCTAAAGCAGTTGGCAGTCAATTTGCCTCCTCCATGACCCTCTTCCTCTTTGGAAAAGAGCCTCAAAGTGAAAGGGGCTTGGATACCCAAGTACCTGCATGGAGGAGAGTCTCTGCCAGTCCATCTCATATCTCACACCAGAGAGAAAACACCTTTTGTGTGAAGCCTTTGAGATTTCAGGTCTTACTTGTTACCACAGCAGAGCCTCTCCTACCTAACAAACACAAACTCAAGAACTCTATACCCAGCACCATGCTGGGTGCTGGGAACAACTGGAATTGTAAGATATTTGAAGATAGCCTTCAAGGAACTAACAAAGTTACTAAGACATTACTTAAATTGAAGGGTTTTCTCAACAGATGGCCAGGCTCAGCCAGCAATGTAGGGCCCATAAATACCAGCGACAGGCTCGTTATCACCTCTGAGAAGAGCTGTAGCCTCGACACTGTTTGGTGGTGCCTGCCGTTTTGAAGATGTTGCTGTGCTATAAGCTAGAAGGCCAGCGCCAAACCTGATAACCACCCAGAACCTGGGGCAATCCTTATTACCTCAATAAATAACGTTTTAATTTATTGGTTAAAGAAAACACGTGAAGAAAACATGTCCCTGTAGCCTTGCCTTTTTTCAGGCCCATCTTTTAATGTCTTTTCTCTACTCTGAGAATTTGTTCCTTTATTCATTCACTTACTAAACATGTACCAAACATCAACACGGTTCCACTGCTGTGTTAAGAGCTGGAGATGCACAGATAAAGAAATCATGATTCCTGCCTGGCAAACGACAATAACTTTTTTTTTTTTTTCACAACATAGACCTGAACTCAGGGGGCCTTATGGCATTTATAAGAGCAGATCAGCAACTCAGGGTCACTTAGAAAGGCATCTTAAGTCGTAAGGCATAAGTAAAAGTCCACCAACTTTTATGTCTTTGTGATTTTTTAAAAGCAATGTACTCTTCAAGGATGAACTGTCAGATTTTCTAAGGAGAAAAAACAAACAGCATATTTCTCCGCTTTCTCAACTGTCTGGTTCTTTCATTTTGACATTTGAGACTCTTGTTTCACCATAGACTCAATAGCATTTATTTAGAATCCCAAAAGCCAAGAATTAGACCTTTGACTCTGAGCAGTTTTCTGGCTTCCTTTCTCTGGGGCAATCAACCTCAGCTTCTCTAGTTTTAAAAGTACAACCTATAAGAAACATAATTTCCAAAAAGAGTAATTTCATAGGATTCTATTTCAAAACATTATCCCTGTTATATGGAGTAGGCCTGGTGTCCATGAGGTAGCAACGTGTTCCTTTGCTAAGCCAAGGAATCCAATTCCACATGCCATGGAACTGGCACAAAGTCAAAAATGTTAATCCTACTTGCTGTGAGGTTGTTACACAGGGAAAGTTCTTTAGCAAGGCAGGCATGGCATGGCCCCCAATGTGTACACCAGTGGACTTGGTTTCTATCATATAAAACCATTAAGTGAACGAAGAAGCCATTTACATTTTCAGTGCTTTTTTTTTATTGATTTCTCAGAGGCTGTCTCTCAGGGAAGCTGCCCTCACCTCCCTGGCCCGCTCATGTATAGTACCAAGTGCTCCACCACAGCAGAGAAGAGAAGCTGCTGCTGTGATTCCTTGATTCTTAATTAATTTATCAAATGGAGCATCTCTGTTGAGCCCCTATGCTTAGAAGAATAGTGACTAGAACCTAGTAGGAGCTTGAATACCTTGTTGCACCATAGACTCAATGTTTTTCGAATAAACTGTTTTCTGAATAAACTGTTTTTTGAATAAATAATACTTGCAAATAGGATTTGTAAGATTCTTAAGGAAAGTGTAGAATTTGCCTCCCTCCTTGGCCTCTCACTGGATTCCTTGAGGATTTCCTTGGGGAAATACTTTGAAGGCTCCAGCAAACATGCAAATATGTTTTCTGAGAGGATTAAGAGATGAAGCTGTTATCAGTCAAACTCAAGTTGTAATAGCAAATGCCACAGGAAGTGTAGATCAAAAATGAGCCCCAAAGAGTGGAGGAGCATATGAGATCTCACCCACGCTTCATAAGGAGAGCCAGGAATAGGACAGACAATACCTGAGGGGCCACACTTGGGGATGGGAAAAGGGGCTTTCATTCAAGATAATGGGAGGTAGAGGTGGGGGAAAGGCAAGAAGTCAGAAACAAATACCAGAGAGCCAATATGGGGAGCATCAGGACCTTGTTAAATTCCAGGGTAGGAGTCCAGAGTTATGCATCCAAGTTTGGCCATGAACCCAAGAGTCAGGATGTAGGAGATGACACCAGTCAACACCAGGTAGGAGTTTCACGGGAGTGAGTGGCGCTGGGCAAGGAGGCCGAGAGCTATCAAGGGCCTTACTGCTGTGATGCAATTACAGAGGGACCACAGGGGCTCTGCTGCCTGTGCTCTAAAGCAACGCTGTCCAAGACAGCCACAGAAGTGAGCCACAAGGGTAATTTAAAATTTCCTATAACCACATTTAAAAAGAAAAAGGCAAAGGAAATAGCTAAATATGTTTAATGAGATAGATATTTTTCTTTCTTTTTCTCCTTTGTACTGTGTCTTCAAAATGTAGTATGCATTTCATACTAAACTCGTTCAGCAATTTGCACAGTAGTTGCACGTGCTTAGTGGCTACCACACTGAATAGCATGGTTTTAGGGGCTCCACTCTGGTCATCTTTTGGCCACATCCCTCACCATGGTGAGGAGTTCGTGGGGCCAAGGAGACCTGCCCACCTAGATCCCCTACAACCTTCTAGATCACACACCAGATACCCAAAACCCCAAAATGCCCTGCCCAAAGGGCCCATAGGCTACTCTTAGGGGATTGCATTGGGAGGGCATTAGAATGTTCATATGGGCCCTTCCCTGGGTCCATCACAGGATGGGTCAACCTTTCTGAGGGTGAACTGTGCTGCTGTTCTGTGCACTCTTAGCCTTGAGGAGGTCAAGGTATGCCTGTTAGTGGAGCGGCATGAACGGAGCCTGGATGTGGGTTGGGATGCCTTGCAGGACAGAGTTGGGGTAGGGGGAGAGAAAAGAGATCAGTCACCCACAGGCATGAGGAGCCTGGGCCATTTCTTTCCACACTCCACATGCCCATGTAAAACTCCAAGGCATCTGAGAATTCTAAATTTGAAACTAAATTTGACAAGGTAGAAGAACAGAACATATTTTATTTAAGAGTTTGTTAGCCTAATTTATAAGTTTAAAATATTTAAATCAGAGTGAGCCTTCACTTTTCACTCCTGCCAGGAACCTCACAAATGCTGGAGGCAAACCTGATCCTGAATTTCCATTATTTACCATAATATCTGATATTTAAATTCTTGTCTTGAGGAAAAGAATGAGTAAATTGGCCCAACTTAAAAGGTCAGAGGTACAATGAACTCTATGTAACACAAAAGGAGAATAAATTATTTAACATAAGGATCCCAAATTCAGTCTTACAGAAGTTTTACAGAAATTTTAAGGAGATAAATACATATCACCTCCACTGCGGAAACCACCCTCAATTCCAATTAGCATAGTTAATTACCCCTTTCTTTCTGTGCCAACAGAGCACTTTAGTCAAACTTCTTTTTGAAGAATATAAGTCTATATTTTCTTCAAAAATAATGTATTGCTTTATTTTAGGAATCACAGATTCTTTTGAGAATGTGTAATGAAAGTCATGAGTTCTCTCCCCAGGAAAAAATATGCAGATACGTGCAACTGGGAATATGATTTCACAGAGTTCACAGACTTAAGCCTAAGACGCCTCTGTTTGACAGGGCTGCGAGGGAAGCAATGACACCGCTCTGCACCATCTGATAAGTACTCAGCTCAGATAGGATGATCAAGCAGCATGTTCCAGGCATCTGTTGCTGTATTAAAACTGTCCCAAAACTTAGTGGCTTAAAAGAAGAGTAGTTGGGATGCTACAATCCTCCAGGGCACAGTGGGAATGGCTCTACCCCTGCACTTTGGCCAGGTGCCTTCATTAAGGAAAGGAGGAGCCACAGTGGCTTCACTCACATGTCCGGTGTCTGTGGCTAGCAGCACTGGGAGCGGGCCGCATTGGTGTATGTGTCTCTCTTACTTTCCCTGTAGTCTCACAGCCTCCTCGGCTTCTCTCCTCATGAACTCTCCAGCAGGACAGTCAACCCTCTCCGTGGTGGTCTGAGGCTTCAAGAAGGAGACTGCTTGTGTCAGGCATGCTAATTTCTCATTGGTCAAAGCAAGTCACATGACCAAGCCCAGTGTCAGTGTGGGACGGGCTTCACAAAGGTATGACTATCAGCATGCATGGCTTATTGGGGCCACCAATTAACAGCCACAGCACAGCTTTTCCATAAACAACGTGGAGGGACAACTATTAAAAAAGCAAATAATCATAATCTCTTAGAGATACTCCACAATGGATGTGGGGTGTCTACTCATTCTCTGCATCACTTAGGCCTCAGACCAAAGTCTCTTAGAGCAGTCTTGTCTGACTAGGTCACATCTTCCTGTTAGGCACCATCCGAGAACCCCGTGTTTTTGGTCTTAGATACATATCACAGCTTGTATTTATGTATTAGTGTGAATATCTGATTCCATATCACCCAAACTGAGCTGTGGACTCTTTGAGGACAGGAACTACAACTGCTTTCTCATTATTACATCTCCGCTTCTGGCACTGGATCAGACACATGGTAGACCCCAGTAAATATTTGAGAAAGGAGGGAGGGAGGGAAGGAAAGAAGGAAGGAAGGAGGGAGAGGGGAAGGGAGGGAGGGAAGAAAGGAAAGAACGAAGGAAGGAAGGAAAGAAGGAAGGAAGGAAGATAGGAAGGGAGGGAGGGAAGGAAGGAAGGAAGGAGAGGAAAGAAGGAAGGAAGGGAAGGAAAGAAGGAAGGAAGGGAAGGAGGAAAGGAAGGGAAGGGAGGGAGGGAGGGAGAAAAGGAAGGAAGGGAGGGAGGAAAGGAAGGAAGGGAGGGAGGGAAAGCAGAAAGAGAAAGGGAACAAGAATGGATGGGAAAGGAAATATATGGTGTAAGTTATAGGAATTCAAGGTATGATTTGATTAACAGTGACATCCATTGAATATGTGCCAGACATGACACTAAGGCAAATATCCTATTTATTCCCCAACAACCCTGTGGGAGAGTTAATATTCACCCCACTTTATAGATGGGGAGACTGAAGCTTACAGTAGTCATGTGATTTTTCTCAGGCTGAAGAGCTGGCAAGTGGCAGAGCTGGCATTTGACTCAGGGAAGCCTAACCTCAGAGCTCATACCCTTAAGCACTTGTTACCACTATCTCCCCTGTAAGTACAAATTAACATCTAGAAACAAAAGGAGAGCATTTAAGAACACAAAGCAGCTTGAGTGTCTGCTCAAGGACTTATGAAGAAAAGATGTACACATAAATAATCAAAAGAAAGTGAAAGAAATGCTTGTTGCTTTGTAAAAGAGAAGGTTATCAAAGAATAGTGGCAATCAAGCCAAACAAAAGAAAAGGAGCAAAAAAGGACAGCATTAGGGAGATAATGAAGCAGACAGGACTGGCAGAGAGAAGGACCCTCAAGTGGGTGGACTCACATTTCATCAGAAATGGGGTGATGCAAACACCTCCCAGGAGGTGGGAGAAGGACTCGCTGGTTAAAGTATTGAAATTGGCCTAGCAAAAGGCATCTCCCAAGATGAGTCACAATTTCAAAGCACCATGGACAAAAAGTGTGCCAAGTAGGAAATTTTATAGCAGAAATGAGTTCTTATTAATCACAAAACCCTTGTATGAGACTTCTAGCTTTCTGCTTCAAGCAGAGATAAAACATATAAATCTTTCTCTATAGAAAATTTTAAAAGGCATAGCCCAAATCCGTGAGGAAAAAGATGTCTAAACTGAAGCATTGATGGGGATGGAGAACAATGGAATGAAGGGTATTCATTGGAATACCCTTCATTCAAACAATGCTCTGTTGCTGGAAGTGAAAGCCAGTATACCCACCGTGGAATACCATCAGCATCTATGAAGCTGAACCTTCATGCATATCCTAGGACCCAGTAATGTCACTCCTGAGCTTTTATCCAACAGAATTGCATCCATATATTCAGAAGGTGTATTAGAATGCTTATAGCAGCACTATTCATAATAGGCTCCAAATACAAACCACATAACTTCCCATCAGCAGTAGAATGGCTAAATAAACCATGGTACATTCACACCCCGAAACACTACACAGTGATGAGCATGGAAAGTGTATAATTACATGCAAAGTTATGAATGAGCCTCACACACATAAATATTTAAAGTAAAAAAAAAAAGCGGGGGCAAACTACACGGTGGAAAGTCAAGATGGGGACTACCCATGTCAGGAGAGGGAGGAGACCTGGAGGGGCCTGAGAGAGACCTCTTAGGTGGTTTGTCCATTCCTTTTATTGATATTATACTACCGTAAAAAATTTCAAAGAAGGTATGACACATTCAAAAGCAAAACAAATGTCGTCAAGAACCCAACATCGAATAGAAATACAAGGAGATCGGGAGAGAAGCAGTAGTGGGCATGAAAAAGTCACTGGAACTTTTGCAGCAATCTCCTCTTTACAACCTGTTTAAAGGGCAGGGGATCATTCTGGATGTTCCAGCAGGAACCCTTAGGTTAGAGACCTTGGGTGGGTTCATATCCCTCGCTCCTGAGGTCCTTGCGTTAAGTCAATTCTGAGAAACAGGAAGGGGCATGCCTCTCGTCTTTTTCACTCAGCTCTGAGCATTGTACCTTACACATGGAGGGGTCAGGGTAAATGTATGGTGAGTAAGTGATGAATAAGCAGGATTACATGGCCCCCTTTTCAAGGGTGTGTCCAGGTGTATTCCTCTAGCAAGGAGTGCATGAGTTTATTTGGTAAACACCCCCAGGAGGTTCCTGTAGGGGGTGAGGATGAAGAAGCCAGTACAGGGTGAATGAATGAACAGATTTCTACTAGGTAGATATTTTGCAATTAGAATGATCACGACACAGACTCAATTAAAAAGAAGAGAGAAATAATTAAATGCAGGACTTTACACACAGAAGGAAAAAGGAAGGAAGAAAAAGGAACTCTAAAATTCAACCTTAAGAAACTCAACAGCATAAGCAATAGCTAGCAGAAGGTCAGTGATCAAGAGGATCCAAATACAATTTTTCTGCTGATTATTTACTAAGCACTAATGTGGCCACAGATCGGATATTTAAATTATATATCATATTCTCTTGAAGTCGTTATCCAATGATGTCCCACTGGGGAGCTCATAGTGAAAACACACCTCAGAATGGTCCTATCCAAGGTGTGAGGAAGCTCCATTATTGATCCTTAGCTTGCATTTGTGCTTAGCTAAAGGTTACTCCCAGAAGACTCGCTCCTGGCTCATTTGGAGAGCCCATATATTTTGGAATTGGTTAGGGGCAGTGGTGTGCTGAGGGGAAGAGGGAGAGATACACCAAAAGTGTCTGCTAAAGATGTCCACAAAATATTCTTATTGGAAACATAATTTTGTTTTCCTCCAGTGATGGATATGGGCCATAACCAAGGACTGGAGAGATAAAAATGGGGCGGAAGAGCTGAAAGTGAAAATTGTGAAAATCTTAGGAGGAGGCAGCTTGAAGACCCTCCTCCATGGCCACTCTTTGATGTTTAAATCCCTTCTCCACGCTGTCCACTCGATGAACACCCCCAAAGAAGCCTGCCTGAAAAGCGTTGAGGAAAACAGCAACTGCGCCTCCCATGTCCCATAGCTCTCTTTCCATCTGTCTAGAGCCCCATGCTTTTTTTCTTTTTAAATGGAGTCTGGCTTTCTCTCCCAGGCTGGAGTGCAGTGGCACGATCTCAGCTCACTGCAACCTTCACCTCCCATGTTCAAGCGATTCTCCTGCTCTAAGAAGGCACATGGGCTGCTTGGTCCACGTTCATACGTGACTTACAACATGAGATGCTATAGTTTTCAGCAGCGAAATATTGTACAAGTGTTGGTTCCCTGTCTTTGGTTTCTATCCCAGCATCAATTAGAGGCTGGAAAGAATGCAAGATTCATTTTGAAAACTCCGCCTCTGGAAAAGTCATTCAGATGCCAAGTTTTAAGATCAGTGCTGAGATGGTCTAAGCCTCAGCTGCTTTGGAAGCAAAGACTCTCCAGCGCAGCTTTCACTCAACCCCCTTGGTCTCATCAGAATTCTCCCACCATAGCTGTTATTACTAATTTTATAATGACAGCGGAGCGTTGATGTAAATTTTAACAGTTCCTCAGTTAATCATTAAAATTAATCTATCAGGGTGAAGAGATTTTCTACTGTTTCCATGCCATGTAATTTCAGGTAATAAGTGAAATGATGGAAAAGGATTTGAAATGTATTATAACCCATGGAAAGCACTGAGACTGCTTCCATAGACGTTTTGAAATGCCAGAGAGGGCCACAAACAAAACAAAAACAAAAATCTAGCTCCAAGCAAAGCTCATTTGGATATACTTTCTAGGGAAGGCACTAAAAGCATGAAGATGTGGCAAGAAAGGGTAATTTAGAGACGCCCTTTTAGAACTGCTCCTTGGGGAAAAGCAGAGTCCTTGAACTACCATTTGGTTTATGGCATGGTAAAAACCTAAAGCTACGGCCAAGTTTTTATTTTTAAAAGATTTATGACTATGAATCTAAAGAAATACACAGTACAAGGAATACCTGCCTCGTTAGACTTATTGTCAGCTCCTTAAGGTGACTGACCATACCTAAGTACCAAGAAGCATTATTGTTTTTCAGCGGCAGTGGTGCCCAGCCTGATAGTGACTATGTAATAGGTTCTCAATAAACTGTTAATAAGAGTTAATGAGGTGTTGTCCATGGGACTACATTTTAAAATTTGTTTATCTGGAAATAATTTCAAACTTACAAAATTTGCAAAAGGAGCTACATCTCTTAAAAAATTGAAAAAAGTTTGGTGTAACTGGGAAACTGTAGTGTCAGCTACAAAGCCCAGTAAAGGCCTTGGGAAGAAGTGTTTTCTCACCCTAGAGTCGGAGAGCTTTGCTCTGTGGTGGGGAGGAAGTGGTTCAGATGTGACTGGCTCTGACAGCCCACTTTGGTTTCTTTAATCTTCACGCCCCATCCATTGGGAAACTAAAAATAAGAGCATTCGAGCTGTAAGTAACATCTCCTTTCTTTTATTTTTTCTTTTGTATTTAGCTTTCAGACTGGTTGAACAACATTTCCCTAGTGTCTATAAATCCCAGGGTTTCTGGAAGCTCTATAGACATGAAATCAGTTCCACACAAAAGATCTGAAAAACATGTGAGATAATGTGTGCAAGGAAGGTTCAATGTAGGCGGTCCCTCTTGGGTTTCTTCCTCCTCATTGCAACTGGATTCAAGGTTATTCAAATGAATGTTGTATTGTTGTCATTGTTGTTTTGTTTGATTTTAACCCCAGTGTTCTCCCAGACTTTTGAACTTCCTTGTCTATTAAACAGAACAGAGCAACTGAATGATGAGCTAAAACCCCTTTGGTCTTAGACTTCTTTTGTCACCTTTGTCCCTGGATATCATATTTTTTGTGTATTTTGCTTTGTTTTATAACTGACTTGTAACTGGACACTGATGGAGGCAGATAGTTGGGGGAAAGAACCCAAATGATAACACTTATGTCAATTTCATTAATGCCAGGGAAGCGTGGGCCAAAAAATAGATCCAGGATCAAGTCAGAGATTTTGTCTATGGCCATCTGTGGCAGATTGTATTTCCAGAGAGTCACAACAACATCTCCCACCCATAACTCTCTTATGATGTACCGGGACACTCCTCGCATTCAGATGTGGCCTCTATATTCCCTCCTCTTGAGTTAGGGCTTGTGACTATGGCAAAATGATGTTATGTGACCTCTGGGGTTATAAAAGGCCGGTGTTTCCATGGGACACTGGCTTAGAGCCCTAAGCTGCCAAGTCATCAATCTGACTGTCCTGTCCTGAGGCAGCCATGCTGGGGGGAAGCCCAAAATAGCCCATGCAGGGAGATTGCATGAGAGGCTCTGAGACTACACAAAGGGAGAGAGAAAGATCTGACAGCCACCAGCTGCTTCAGGCCCTGCTGTTACTGCTCCAGCCACCTTCTAACTGCAGCCACATAAGAAACCTGAGATAGAACCACCCAGCCAGGCCCTTTCGAAGTTCTTCACCCTCAGAATCCAAGAAAGATGATGAAATGATTGTTGTTGTTTTAAGTCACTAAGTTTTGGAATGACTTGTTATACAGCAGTAGATATGCAGAATACCATTTATATCCTTAAAAGATTTACAATCCCAAATTGAGGAAGAATTAGTAATAAGTGAGACACCCATCTATCTATAGAGATACAGTTGACCCTTGAACATCATGGGTTTGAACTGTGCAGGTCCACATATGCATAGATTTTCTTCTGTCTCTGCCACCCCTGAGATGGCAAGACCAATCCCTCCTCTTCCTCCTCCTCCTCCTCCTCCTCAGGCTAGTCAACATGAAGGTGAGGAGGATGAAAATCGTTATGATAATCTCTTCCACTTACTTAATAATAAATATATTTTCTCTTCCTTTAAATATTTTAATAACATTTTCTTTTCTTGGCTTTATTCTAAGAATCCAGCACACAATACATGTACAAAATATATGTTAATTGAATGTTTATGTCCTCAGTAAGTTTTCTGGTCAACAGTAGGCTATTAGTAGTTAAGTTCTGGAGGAGTTAAAAGTTACACATAGATTTTTGACTGCACAGGGAGTCAGTCCCCCCAACCCCCACATTGTTCAAGGATCAACAGTATACATTTTTAGTGATAGTGTAATATGTTTTCATATGAATGAGGTTTATCAACGATGTGATTTTAACTCTTCTCAACTAACTTACTTGTTTCCAAATGCGTGGGTCACAAGGCCAATTTGGAAATATAAACCCGATCAATCTAAACTAGGTAGATCTAACTAAACAATCAGTTTGATCTTGGTGTGTAGGGAAGAAATTATTTTTATTCAGTCTCCCAGACACTCATGAACATGGTAACATGTTATATAATTGATTTTCAAAAGGAAACTATCCAGGCTTTAAGAGTCTGAAGTTTCAAAAGCCTAACTCTATAGAGACCCAGTTTACTTAGTCACGTGTACTTGACTCACCTCAATCTGTATTGTGCAAAGTGAAAGAGAAGAGCTACTGTGTAGTTAACATAGATTTAATGTTGAAAGAAGCCTTAGTGACGTCACTGATAAAAATATAGCCCTTGAATACAGGGGAGCTAACTTCTTAAAAGCCAACTCCTGTAGCACATGGATTTTCACCTTCCTGAAGACTTCTTGGTATAAATTGCACCCCATTTGGGTAAGCTGTCACGTGCTTCGAGAAGAGGAGCATGTATCAGTTAGCTTTGGTTGTGTAACAAACCATCCTGAAATTTAGTGGCTTTAAAAAATAACCATTTTATTTAGTCCATGATTCTGTGGGTCAGTTGGGTGATACTTCGGCTTGGGTTGGCACAGCTTATCTCTGCTGGACTCTCATGTATCTGTGATCAGCTGGCATGTTGGCTGATGGCTGAGTGATCTAGGGTGGCCACCCTCAGTTGTCTAGCAGTTGGAAGTCTGTCAGTTGAGTTAACAAGGGTGACCATCAACTGTTGTACCTTGTTTCTTCTCGTTATCTTCTCTCATTTTCTTGCAGGCTAGCTCAGCCAGGTAATGTGAGGGTCTCAAGATTATAGATGCAGCACGGTAAAGCAAACTCCAACAAGGGACTTTCAAGCCTCAGCTGACATCCCACTGGACAAAGCAAACCTCATTACTAATTCCGGATTCAAAGTGTGAAATAGGGACTCCACCTGTTAATGAGAGATGCGGCAAAATCCCACTGGAAAGGGATGTGCATTCAGGACTTTGGGGCCATTTTTGCAATTTGCTACAGGGATTTGCTTATAGTCATGTTGTAAACTTACAGCAAAAATCTGAGAATCACAGCTTTCACTCATTCACCAGGAGCTGTCAAGAGCACACAGAAGCAAACAAACAAACCCAACCCCCTTTCCAGTTCTCTGACAGCCTGCCATTGCCCAAAGGGGGTCAGGATATTTAGTTCTGGACAGTTAGCTTTGAGACACAGAGCATAATATTTTTTTAAACACATAATGATGCTGATTCAATATAACAGCTGTGAAATGATCATAAAAGGAGAAGTTAGAAAAAGGCCCATCAGAAATAAGATTAGGGATGATGTTTCAGCTCTGCAGTTTTCACTGAGCTCTAAGAAAAGAAACACAGAACAAAAGGTTAGTTAACTTTCTCCCACCTAATGAACATTATGAGGACAAATATTCTGTTCACATGTACCCCTCCGGCAGCCTGGTTAATTTGTTAAGCCCAACTGGACACATAAAGAGAGCCCCTTTATCTTCATTAAACCCGATGAGAATGAATGGCAAACCTCAGCATCACTACTCTGGCCTGATGGGTTTCGTCAAAGGGCCTGGAAAGCTCTTAAAACCCCAAAGCTTGGCTGGGTTAGGGTTTGTTTATCTCTTGCAATAAATATTGGCTGCTCTTACCTCCATCCATAGACTCAGGCAAGCCAAAACCTGCTTCCAAGTGTACGCAGCAGAGAAAGACACAAGTACACATGCACACATGAGCATGCATGTGCCAGTGTATGCATACACACACACACAACACACACATACACACACAATCCTACCTCTACTACTTTCCAGCTGTGTTACCCTAAACTGGTTATTTAGCCTTGCTAAATCTCAGTATCCTCTTCTGTAAAACAAAATAATAACAAAACTTATAAGGTTATTGTAAAGGTAGGTTAATCTTTTCAAGTGATAGAAATAGTACCTGTCTCACATTGAGTATTATATAATTGTTATTGAATAAGCATGGCTACTAGAGTTGGCAAACTGCCCAGGAGTAGCTTTTGTGACTCTCTAGGTTGCTTTGGAGCCCAAGTGACAAAATATGGCTGAAAATTGGCAATGGGGCTTCTTCTGTACTGAGTCTTCACCAGCCTTGGAGTTGCCAAATCCTGAAAGCTGTTAAATCATTCCTCTTTGACAGGGACCTTGAAATGAGAGTGTGAGGGAAGGGCAAAGGCAGGGATGGAGAACCTTCAGGCAGCAGAGGAGCAACAGTGATGACTGATCATGTGATGACAGCAGAAACCAATATGTGAGTACACGTGAGACATCAATTGTGGACCTCTCAGAAATACTCTCCTAGGGGTGACTTGATGATTGTTGGGGTTTGAAATCATCAAGAGGTATCTTCATTCACATGTTGGGATATTGGTGTCGACTTTCATCTGGGACCTTCTCTTTCTTACTTCCTGTGTGCTTGACAGTAAGCTGAACATCCAAAAGTGGCTTCTCCACTGGCCTGGGCTTCCTCACAATATGGCAGCCTTAGGGTGTTCAAACCTTCTTGGTGACAGCACTCCAAAAGCAAGTGCTCCAACTATCAAGTTAGAAACTGCATTGTCTTCATGACCCAGCCTCAGAAGGCACACAGCATCACTTCTACCACACTGGTTACTAATGAGACATAAGTTTGTACAATTCCAAAGGGAAAGTCACAGATTGTACATCTTGATTGGTGACAATTCAATGTCACGTGATAGATGAACATGTGGGATAGGAGATATTGTGGTGACCAAAATGCAATCGCCCACAGGGGCAATCAAGCTGGAAGATATTTACAGTATATAAATAAATAATTTTTTTTCATTTAAATGTGTTTAAACTTTGTATCAGTCTTCTCAGGCTGCCATCACAAAATATCACAGACTTGATGGCTTAAACAACAGAAATTTATTTCTCACAGTTCTGTAGGCTAGAAGTCCAAGGTCAAGGTGCTGGTAGGGTTAGCTTTCTAGTAAGAGCTCTCTTCCTGGTTTGTAGATGATGCTTTCTCCCTGTGTCCTCACACAGCCTTTCTTTGATGTGTGCGTGTGGGAGGGAAGAAAGGGAGAAAGCCTGTGAGCTCTCTGGTGTCTCCTGTTATAAGGACACTAATTCTATCAGATAAGGGTCCTACCTTATGGCCTTATTTAACTTTAACTACTTCCTCAGAGGCCCTGTCTCCAAATACAGCCACACTAGGGGGTTAGGGCTTCAAATTATCAGCAGACATAAACGTTCAGTTTATCATATTCTTCCCCTGCTCCCCTGAAAGTTATGTCCTTCTTGCAAGTAAAATGCATTCATTCATTCCAACAGCCCCCAAAGTCTTAACTCACTCCAGCAACTACTATAAAGTCTATAATCCAAACTCTCACTTAACTATCATTTAAATGAGATATGGGTGAGACTCAAGGTACAAATCCTGAAGTAAAATTTCTTTCCAACTGTGAATCTGTGAAACCAGACAAGTTACGTGCTTCCAAAAATCAATGGTGAACAGGCAAAGGATAGATATTCTCATTTCAAAAGAGATAAATCAGAAGAAAGAAAGAAGTGATGGGTCCCAAGCATGTCCAAAACCTGGCAAGACAAATTCAGTTAGATCTTAGGGCTCAAGAATAATCCTCTTTGGCTTGATAGTCTTCCAGATCCACTGGGATGGTGGTCTCACCATCTAGACTCATGTGGTAGAGGTTACACCCTTTGGGCTCTGTTGAGTGGGACTCCTGACCCCAACTCCCCAACTCCCCAGACCCCACATGGTGGCAGCCTAGCCTGTAGAAACCTCAGTAGTGGCTCCATCCTTGGAAACCAAGGAGGCAGCACTGATCGCATCTGTGACACCTTCAGGGTTACTCTTCCCTGTTCTTGAAGGACAGTGCGCATCACAAACATAGCTCTACTGGCCTGTCCTGTAGAGTCTAAGTCTAACAGCCTTCTTTCCTTTCATCCCACCTTCCTTCCCTCTGTTCCAAATGCAGTGTTTCTGCTCATATAATCCCACTATACCTTTACTGAGTATTGTCCAGCTACCCTCCTGGTGTTCTCTTCTAAACATACTTTCTCATTTTTTGCAATATGAACAGGTTGACAATTTTCCAAACCTTAAATTCTGGTTTCTTCTTGCCAACATTATGCTCATGATTATTTATGTATTCACTAAGATAATGGAGGTATTCTCGCCAGCTTTCCTTTTTTTTTATTTCTGTGCCTTCATGAAAATCACCTTTAATGTCAATATTTCTTACTTCATAACAATCTAGACTTTTCCCAGCATGCACCTCAAAACTCCTCCAGCCTTTATCCATTACCCAGGTCCAAAGCAGCTTTCACACTTTTAGTTGTTTGTTACAGCATCCCACTTTGCAGTACCAAAATCTTTGTAAGTCTGCTTGGGCTGCCATAACAAAATTCACAGGTTCCTGGATGAATTGAAAAACGGAACTTCGTTTCTCACAGTTCTGGAGTCTGGGAAGTCCAAGATCAAGATGTCGGCATGGTCAGTATCTAGTGAAGCCTCTCTTCCTGGCTTGTAGACAGCTGCCTTCTTGCTGTGTGCTCCAATGGCCTTTCTGTGCACGTGTGTGCTCACACACACACATAGAGGGGGAGACAGAGAGATCTAGCGTCTATTCTTATAAGGATATTAATCCTCTTGGATCTGGGCCCCACCCCCACAAACTCATTTATTTAACCTTAACTACTGCTTTAGAGGCCTCTTCTCCAAATATAAGCAGGGGCGGGTTTTAACATATGAATTTGGAGGAGACACCAATATTGAGTCCGTAAAAAACTTTATCTAAATAAGTAAATGACCTACTTTGCCTACACAGTCTTTGTCTTTCTCTATGGCAATATTACAAAAGACAATCTCAACATTATGCTGCCATATGTGTTTCGTTATGGAATGAAAATAAGAACCAATGAGTTAATCATATTCTTTGAAGCATAACAATTCTATATGGTGAAATGTTAACAAAACTGGATACATTCGTAAAATTCTCTGATTAGTGAGAAAAAAGAAAAAAAAAAAAAAAACTATTGGGTCCTGTAGCCAGGAAAGATGCTGAATGGCTCACAGAACTGAAGGAAAGACCTACATGACTGGAGATCTCCAGGATAATAATTGGAGTCTCAGCCCTGCCAGCTTTCTCTTTCCCTGCCATCTCTCATCTCTGCTTGTCTCTCTCCTTATAGGTTAGTTTTGTTGTCTCCTACTGAAGACGTGAGACCTTCTCCATGAGACTGGAAAAATGACCAACACAGTAAGACAGAGCTTCTTTCTTCTGGTGTCAACATATCAGCTCCAGAGGACTCTGATTGGCTCTCTCAGGTCATATGACCAACCTTTGGACTTATTACTGAGGACAATCCTCCATACTTAACCAGGGCATCACATGCTCACTGCTTGACAAAGGGGTCAGGATGTGTTGCATCTACTGAATACATTTTTAAAACTTTAAAAATACGTGTGTATTCAAAAATAAACAGTATCCCAAAGTCCTAAAAAAATAAAAACCTTCTTAAGAGTTTTCACATAATCCTGTTTTCCGCAGGAATCTTGGTTGGGCAATGCAGCTATTTTAACTATAAGAGCAGGTTAGTATTTCTGTCTGACACGGTTGGAAAACACCTACAGACATTGCTTTGTGCTGGCTGGAATTCACAGGCAAGCAAATTAAATGGTTCACAAGCTCTCAATTCCAGTATCTGGAATATTGGGGGATCCCTTGTCCTCTGAGAGGTTGATTTTGGGTGTAACTGTAGCCCCTGCTTCTAGGGTCAAAAGTAACCCATGGACCCAGCTATTATAGCTTGCTGCTGGGCAACCATGGAAAATTTTCCACGGTCATTAGCTGGCAATGAGAGGGGTGACACTGGGAAATGATGGCAGGGCTAAAATAAACCTTGTTGCAACCTAATGAAACCTAAAAGTAATTTTTCAAGGTTTTAACAAAGTCACACAGGTCTGTCCAACCCTGGGTGATGAAGCAATGTCTCAAAATTAACTAAGAGTCCTTCTGGAAGACAGGAGGAGACTGACTTCAGCTCAGTATTGTTTGGCTCAATCATATAAATTTGGTTTTAATCAGTACCATAGTCTAAATTTTTGTGCCTATCTCTCAAGTTCATTTTTTAAAGTCCTAACCTCCAAAGTGACAGTGTTAAGAGGCGTGGTCTTTGGGAGGTCATAGGGTCATGAGGGCAGAGCCCTCATTAATTGGACTAGTGCCCCTGTAAAAGAGAGACCCCTTGCTCCTTTCACCATGTGAGAACACAATGAGGAGAGAGCTGTTTATGGACCAGGGAGTGGCTCTCACCAGACCCTGAATCTGCTATGCCTTGGTCTTAGACTTCCCAGCCTCCAGACCTGTGATCAATGAACTTCTGATATTTGTAAGCCACCCAGGCTATGTGTTAATCGTAGCAGCGCAAACAGACCAAGAAAATCAGCCACATCTTTTGAGAGCTATCTTGAAACCAGCTGACAGGAATACAGACAAGTGTAGGAGCTGGATCACTCGTGAGCACCTTGACCACTCCACAGCATCCCCTCTCCAGCATGTCAGCTTATCCCAGTGTCCACAGTGCAGTGATAACTGAACTTTTGACAGTGGTGTTAGGGAAGAAACAACATGCCTCGGCTCAGCTTCTCTAACTGTGGTGCTCAGGGAGGATTGACTTCCAAAAACCTCGCTCAATATTCAAAAGTGGTTGACATGTCATCCATCTATGGTAGATTCTTTCCTAAGAAGATGGACACATCAATTCCTCCCATCCATTATGCCCTTTGCAGTGTGATGTTGCCATCTCCTTACCAAGAAGTCGGGCATATCTTCCTTCCCTTGAGCCTCAGCAGGCCATGGGACTGCCACTGATCCAAAGACTGTGACAGAAGGGAGGTTGTGGAACTTCTGTGTACAGGCCTTAAGAAACCTGGCCGCTTCCCTTTTTGTCCTCTTGACATGTAAAGAAATCCAGGCCATCTTGCTGAAGAGGGAGGCCATGGGGGAAAAGAAGCTCTGGGGGAGAAGAGAGGCCATGCAGAATAGAACTGAGGACCACAGCCAAAAGCCAGCACCAAAGCACTAGACGTGTGAATGGGGCCATCTTGGCTTCTTCAGCCCCAGTGGAGATCCCAGCCAACGCAGCATGGAGCAGAGAGGATCCATCTCCCCTTGCTTATGAGCCCCACCCAAATCTCTGACCCACAGAATTGTGCACAAGAAAATAGATACTGTTTAATCCCGCTGAGTTGTGGAGTGGCTGCATGTTGACAGAGAACTCATCCACCCTCTCTTCCCACTTGGAGGAATTAGTCCCACAAACTGGGAAGTTCTGCCCAAATCTGGGACCGCCACAAGGATCGGAACATGCTTTGTGTCATTTTCACTAGATTCAGAGCATTTCTCTCAGCAGACTCAAACCAAAACTAAATGAGTTGAGTTGCTTTTCTGTAGGGCTGGGCCATGCTCTTCAAATTCACAACTGTTTTATTTAGTGCTAAAAACTGTTCCAGTGGTCCTTTGGGGGTCAGCAAACAGCCCCAGTTTCCTGAGAGCCACTGGGTGCCGTTTTAGCAACCCTGAGTCTCTTCGACCTTTATTGATCTTCTTACAGAGTTTGACAAATAGCTGTTGACAGAAAATTTTTAAAATATGAGATTCAACCTCTCTCTGGGTCTACCTTTGCAACAACGTTTCTATTGGATGTCAGTGGGAACATTCAGGCCGCTGAACTCAGAATCCTAACCATTTCCCGTATCCATATCAACACCTACACTCTGAAAGTGATCAATTCACCCCATTGGTCTCTATGGACTGAGGAGAACTTTCCAGCAGCTTAGGCATGTCCTCTCATTATCAAGTGATCAATAAATCATTTGCCTAGGTGCATTTTATGGTTGCCCAGTACACAACAGCATAATAAAAGTTTGAATTAGGTAATGTTCCTTTTTATTATCAGAAATGAATTACCTCATGGGGCCAGCAGATACACAAATGTAGCATGCCCTTCCATTAAGTGGAAGGCTTTTTCAATCAGCTTCCAACAAATGCAAAAGGCAAAAACAAAATCATTGCCTTCCAAAATTGCCCTGTATCAATATTATAGGTTTATTTTATTGGGAGCATTGTTGCTCTTCATTTAATAATAAACAATACCATAATTTCCATAGCAACCACGCAAGCCATCAGAGTAATATTAAACATAAACTCTAAACTTGCAATGTTTATTCCTAGCCCAGAATAGGAAGGTTTCTGCAGGGCATGATGAAATGTTCACACTGGAGGAAACATCTGTTTTTGTTCCAAGTAGACCCTGGAATGCTGGTAAAATAGCACATTATGCTAATGAATATATATAATGATACCAGCATCCATGTTTGCCGTAAAAAGGTATATCATACCGAGTGGTGGCATATTGCGGTAACTTTAAAGTTCCTGTTTAATTTTTAATTAACATTCCTCACATAATAACTAAATGCTTACTGCATGCAAAGGATGGCCTCCTGATTTTCTCAGTTTTTGGAGTCTATGAAATAGGACCAAGCTACTCTGATACCCAGCCCCTGTGTCCCTCAAGGGTGAAGCCAGGTCTTCATCGTTGCCCTGTCTCCAATGTCTGGCATTCAGTAGGCACTCAATTAATGCTTACAAATGAACAGACACATCTTGGCTGACACAGAGACAATGAAAGTGTAAGAAGTTTTCCTAGGGCAGGAGATCCACAAATGGAGTCTGAAAGGATGGTAGAATTTAGTCCAGAAAGGGGAAATGAGAGGACACCCCAGGCAGAAACCAGCCAGGAAGGAGGCACGGACAGGAGAAGCTGGGAGTTGCGTGCTCTGATATTCTTGGGTTAGTGGAGGGTAAAAATGAAGCCGGGTAGAGAGGCACTAGCCAGGTCATGCAGGAGCACAGGGGAGTCCTGGGGATTTTAAGCAGAGAAGGGTCTCGGTGAGTTTGCTGATTTATAAAGATTATTCGGTTCTGGGATGGAGATGGAAACATGGGAGGTACAGCTAGAGCGAAGGAGAAAATTTAGGAGGCCAGTGGGCTTGTCTGTCCTGACACCTCATGACTGCTCCGGCAGGTGCACAGCACAGGCTGACATTTGGCACTATTTCCATCCCATGGCCACCTGATCTCAATAAGGTCAAACAAAATCACTCAGGGTCTTGAGACATCTCAAGTCCTGAATACTGTGTTTAGAGAGAGCATATTGTTTCAGAATACAGTGACATGCTCCACCCCCACTCCCCTCCTATCCTCCTATTAGCGGACACAGCTGAGTGGTTGCTCAGGGTGGACAAAAGAGGTGAAGTATCACCATTTCTCTGTTAGCTTCAACATTTCTTAGGACAATCCTCCCTTGGAGTTCAAAGAGTCCCTCCTGTCTTCAGCAGGGAGGACATTGGGAGGGCAAATCTTAAATGGTTGCATTTGCCGAAAACTTGCTTTACACCTAACGGAAAAAGAAGGTCACATCATTCCCTGACGATTACCATGAGATGGATCCAAAAACCGCAGGCATTCAGGTCCGCAGACTTTCCCAACCAAAGCACACCATGAACCTCTGAAGTGTCAGGCATTGTTTTCAAGGTGCTTTCAAGAGCACTGGACAGGTTTTGGAAAAGAAAAGCCCAAACCTTACACTATTTTGTAAGCATCAGTAACTGCTTGCCTAATGCAGGCCCCTTCTAGACTGGTCTGTGAAAATAATAGGATATTTCAGAAGAAATAGTTAAGAAAGCAGAATTACTCAGGGTAGATGAGAAAAATGTCATTAAGGACTCACGGACTCCTCTGAACCCAGGTGTTTGATGCATATAGAAAATGGAGCCTAAGTGGTTTGCCAGCTCTAGCCTAAGCCCAGAAAAAGAAACATGCTTGCTTTTTATCAAGAGAGTTTAATTTGGACAGAGGAAATTGTACTGATTTAACAACGGAGGGGTTGTCAGGGACTGAAGTGGATTATGAAAAACCCTGCCTTCGAATTCATTCCTCAGCAAATACTTACTAAGCTCCCACTGTGTGCTGAGTGCGGTTCTGTGCTGCATGAATTTACTTATGAATAAAACAAAGATTCCTGCCTAACTGGAGCTTACATTCCATCATGGGGACTAAGGGAGACCAACCAATGAGGCTTGATTACTGAGAGTTGCGTGAGTCACATGGGTAAAATAGAGTGGGGGCACAGCGGATATAGTTCAGCGTAGGGACAGTGGAGTAGGTACATCCCAGTGTGGGAGCAGTGAGTACAGCGCAGGGTGGGTACAATGATGTGTAGGAACAGTGCCGTGTGGGACGGGGGTACAGCACAGCATAGTGAGGGTGCACACAGTGCAGTGCGGGTACAGTGCAGTGTGTGGACAGTGCGGTGTGGATCCATCACTGTGTGGGTATAGTACAGTGTACAGTGTGGATGCACCGAATACAGCACAGTATGGCTCCAGTGCAGTGTGGGTACTGAGCAGCATGGACACAGTGCAGTGTGTGGACAGTGCAGAGCATGTACTGTGCAGTGTGTGGACAGTGCAGTGTGGATACATCACAGTGTGGGTGCAGTGAAGTTTAGGCACAGCACAGTGTGTAGACAGTGCAGTGTGTGTGTGCAGTGTGTGTGCTGTGCAGTGTGTGTGTACAGCACAGTGTGTGGACAGTGCAGTGTAAGTACAGTGTGCTTACAGTACAGTGTGTGTGAAGTGCAGTGTGTACGCTGTGCAGTGTGTGTACAGTACAGTGTGCATGCAGTGCAGTGTGTGTGCTGTACAATGTGTGTGCTGTGCAGGGTGTGTGCTGTGCAGTATGGGTATAGTGCAGTGTGTGCTGTGCAGTGTGTGTGTTGTGCAGCGTATACGCTGTGCAGTGTATGTGCTGCGCAGCATGTGTGTTGTGCAGTGTGTGTACTGTGCGGTGTGTGTGCTGTGCAGCATGTGTGCTGTGCAGTAAGAGTATAGTGCAGTGCATGTGTGTGCAGTGTGTGTGATGTGCAGTATGGGTATAGTGTAGTGCGTGTGCTGTGCAGGGTGTGTGCTGTGCAGTGTGTGTGCTGTGCGTGTGTGTACCGTGCAGCATGGCTATAGTGCAGTGTGTGTACTGTGCAGTGTGTGTACTGTGCAGCGTGTGTACTGTGCAGTGTGTGTGCTGTGCAGTGTGTGTACTGTGCAGCGTGTGTGCTGTGCAGTGTGTGTGCTGTGCAGTGTGTGTGCTGTGCAGCGTGTGTACTGTGCAGCGTGTGTACTGTGCAGCGTGTGTGCTGTGCAGCATGGCTATAGTGCAGTGTGTGTACTGTGCAGCGTGTGTGCTGTGCAGTGTGTGTGCCGTGCAGCATGGCTATAGTGCAGTGTGAGTACAGTGGGTATAGTCAGGTAATCGCATCACTTTGAGGAGGGCAGGGTTTTCACTTGGGAGAGACTACTGTGTGAGTAAAGGGTTTGGCTGGGCTAACAGGTAATCCTAGGAGGCTTGAGCAGACGCTTTGCATTTAGACAAGAACAGAACGTGAAGAACTCTGCAGCCCATGCCAGGGAGTCTGCCCTGAATCCTGGAGAAGAATACAATCCTGGCAAGGTGGGGGACAAGGGCTGTGGCCATAAAAAGAGCAAAGGATGCTCTGATGTCTGCTTAGAGAACGGCAGGACCAGAGGAAGAGACCAGTGGGGCCATTTCTGCGATGACACAAGTGAGAATGATGAGACCCTCCACGAATGCCTGGAAGGACAGGAGTTCATAGCCATTTAGATGGAATCTGTGAGAAGGGGACTTCGGCCACAAAGCTTTGAGCTTGGGTGCATGGAGGGTACAAGGTGTTGTGAGCACACATGGGGAGGAGGGCAGGGGGAGAGATCTGGCCTGAGTTTAGTGTCGGTATTGAGAGCCTCCTAGAGGTTTGGAAAGACGTGCCCTGCATGTGAGTCCTTCCAGGAGAGCCACCTGAGACAGACTTGCTTTGGGGTCATCAATATGTGTTGTGTGTGTCCCCAGGTCAGGTGGCACAAAGTCCAGAAGGATCCTAGATGTGGGCAAATAAGATGACACAGTCCCAGAGAAGAGCAGTGCACATCTTCTTCTGTAGACTGTGGACAAATCAATGAAATCCCTAGTTGCTCACTGCTTGCTGCTTAGCCGAGGCTAGCTCAGTACTGGGGGAGAGCCTTATTTAATAATCAGAACCTGTTAGAAACTTGGTCCTCAAATCCCTCATCTCCAGTATGAATCAAAACTCCTGGCTCTGACTTTCCCTGAATGGCTAACAGCTGCTTCACCCAGGCTCTTAGAGAGCTTGAGGGAGGCCCCATCTTAGCAGAGGCAGCTTATCCTCATCCCTGCTAATCCACCCTACAAGTGATTGGATTAAGCCTTCTTCACACTCAGCCTCTCAAAACAGAAGCCTGGTTTTAAGGGCACAGTGGATAAGAGAAGCACAGTGTGGCTTAGAAATTCTCCAACTTGCAAGCCTCAGTCCTCAAAGTGATGCAGTTTATAGCCAGGGCTCCCTGCTTTGTGATCTCCCTGGAGCAGACGCAGTAGCTGCATAAGACTGAGTTCTTCCCCAGCTGACGCTGGCAGCCTGGCCTCTGCTGAACCTCCCAGCTGTTTGTACTGCAAGGGGATATCAGAGCTGGGTCAGGCTCTACTGGGGTTTCCAAGAATGGCCAAGAAGCAACTATATTCACCTTAGCCTCTTGGCTGGGCTCAGTAACACCGATTTTCATCCCTTGCTTCTTGACGTCAGAGGTGGGGGACAGTCCCCGGAAGACTGGCACTTCTGTTCTTCACAATCATAAACCGCCCCATATTCTTCACAGATTCCCAAAGGGATATATGGCGTGGCATTATTTTCCTTTCATACACAATCACCTAATGTAAGGCCCCCCAAGGAATCTCCCAACCCCTGAAGTTCTTCATTATTTTCTTTTACAGTAACCAGGACATGCTCCCATTTGGAAGTTAAAAAAAAAAAAAAATGTAATTTCAAATAATAGCGGATACCAAAGATGTTATAAAGAATACAGCAATGAAGCACGTCGCTTCATTTTATCCCTCTACAATGTGGTGACACAGTCACAGATTAAGATAAAATAGTTCAGGGATCAGCAAACTTTTTCTATAAAGGGGCAGAGATGAAATATTTTAAGCTTTGGGAGCCAGAAGGTCTCTGTTGAAACTACTCCACTCTGCCATTATAGCATAAAAATGCCATAGGCAATATATAAATAGGGTGTAGCTGTGATCCTGTAAATGTTTATTTACAAAAACAGGTGGTAGGCCATGTGTGGCTTGCAAGCAGTAGTTGGCCAAGCAACAGTTTGATGTACTACAGAGAGACAGAGTGGGGTAAAAAGGAGGACAAAGCCTTGAGGAACAGCAAAATTTAAACCATCAGGAGTACAGAAGGAGTGAAAGCCTGATTATAGTGGGCTAAAGAGTCATGAATATATGCATATGCATATGTATAGGTTACATACACACATAAAATATATGTGTATACATACATATATGTATAAATATGTATGTGCACATATGCACACACATATATTTCTTTCCGTGTGTTTGTATGTACATATCATACATATGCACTTCAGGATTTCCATTTCTTGCCGTTAAGAAGATTGTGTATATTGAATTTCTGTTTCTTGCTTTTTCCTGTTGAAAAAGCAATTCTGGATGAAATAATGCATCTCTGACCTACATAGGGAGGAAGAAATCTTCAGAACATGGAAACTAGAGTGAAAGGAGGCGCCCTGAGTGTTTGCATCAACCATGAAAAACAATGAGATTTCTCTTTGTCAGCTGCATGGTACCCAGGGAAAGAGAGATTAAAGCCCCAGCCCAAGCAAGCTAGGAAACCGAAGAGGAGGCCCCTGCTGTGTTAATTACATGCCAATAACCTTAGGTGCTCTGCTGCTGAAAGGACCACAAGACTCAGTTTATACTCAAGGAACAGATTTATCAGAAGGAACCAGCAGAGCAGCAGCAAAAGAAGGACGTGAATTTAAGGTGGCAGGAGACCACAGGCCACAGCTTCTTTGTCTTACAACAGCTGGGTCTTACAGGAGAGCTTCGTCTCCAGGTTTCTAGCAAGCACTGGTGGGTGGGTGTGTGTGTGCGTGCATGTGTGTGTGTGTGCACGCGTGCATCCATGGGCCTTGTGTGTATACGTTTATGTGTGTAAGGCACCTAGGTAGCAGGAAGCCTGTTCGTGGTGCGGGTCTCTCATAGACACCTTCTAGCTATGTGACCAGCCTTAACCATTAAAACCCATGCCCAATCTCCAGCCTCCACAAAAACCAGGGACGAATCAGAAACACAAATACTATTACTAAACAATGCTGGTAGACTGCTACCTTCTGCTCTGAAGCAACTCACTGATCTATAATTACAGAACTCTGTTTATCTTTAGTGAACACACTCCAAAACCTTGGCCAAGGGTCAGAAGCTCAGGAGATAAGCATGTGCCTGTACAGCCCAGTGGGCAAACCCCGGCTACTCGTCACATCAAACTGGGGATCCTGGGTGTCAAGAATACTTATGTGGTCCAAAATACCTCAAGAGATAATTTGACTTAATGTGGTCCCAGATTGGTAGTGCCCAGATAACAGGCAGGAAAAAACAAATCCTTTATGGACAAACTCAACTTCAACCAGGGCCTCAAAGGACTCAGACAGATAAAGTTCCAGGGAAAATGGGCAGCTCACAGACAAGCTGCCACAAGCAGAGACAGCAGAGACAGCAGAGAGCGGGACCAGAATCACAACATCTTCAGATATTGCAGTTATCAGGCTCATGGTGTAAAATAACTATTGTTCATGTTTAAAGAAATAAGAGAAATTTGAACATACAAAAAGGAATCAGATACTGTGAGTAATGATCCAAATGATTTTTAAAAAACAAATAAAACTTCTCAAAATGAAAACTATAATATAGTCAATGTGTCATTGAGCAAAGAGGATACGTTCTGAGAAACACACTGTTAGGTGATTTTCACATTGGGCAAACATCATAGTGTGCACTTACACACATCTAGATGGGGTAGCCTACTACACACCTAGACTCTATGGTGTAGCCTACTGCTCCTAGGCTATAAACCTGTACAGCAGGTTACTGTACTGAATACTGTAGGCAATTACAACACAAGGGTAAGTGCTTGTGTATCTCAGCAGAAGAAACGTACAACAAAAATACAGTATCATAATTTTATGGGACCATCACTGAATATGTGTTCCATCATTGACTGAAATGTCATTATGCTGCACATGACTAGATTTGAAATGTTTTAAAATGAATTAAACAAAAGCTGTAACACATCTAAAAAAAGAGAACTAGTGAAGAGATAGAATGAAATTGTTCATTATTTAGCCCAAAGGTACAAAGCGATGAACCAAATAGAGGACGGAGGTGCTCTGGGCCAGTGAATGATAAAGCCAGGACCCACTCCAGCCGTTGCCTCCAGGTTGGCCCAGTTTGCTAGATCTTCTGTTTTGTTTTGTTGGTTTTAATGAGAAAACAGAAATATGCCTTTTTCTGTAAAATCTCGATGGTTAAATGTTGGAAACTAACTCAACTGAAACAAGCAGGTGGGTCTGTAGGCATGACCAGCCAATCGGTGACCTTGGCTTTATGGTGCCGAGGACAGCAAGGAAGAGGTCAAGCTCTAAGAGAAGACAGAGATGAACAGTGGCGGGAGGTCATCACAGGCCAGGAGGGATGTGGTTCCAAGTTCGTGTGGAATGGATGGACTGAGCCATGGACATTAAGGGGAGCTGCTTTTCCTCTGTGGCAGGAGGGACAGAGGTGCATAGAGGTGGAAATTAGCTTGGTGTATCCCAATCAGCTTGAGGAGGTTACCAAGACCCTGATATTCTATGAACAAACTGCACTTGACCTTTATGCCAAGGACATTCTAGTCTAAGAGTTTCTATAAAAGCAAACCGAATCTTCATTCACAGCGCTAGGACAGTAAACATATTAAGTAAATAAAACACTGGCATGCTGGACATCAGAGCTGTGGGAAAAAAGTCTCAGAAACATAGTTTCTCCTGCTGCCAGGCAGGAGATTAATTTTCTTTAACAAAAATTAAACAAAGGGAAGTTATCCTTAAATACTCACCAAGGATGAAGAGCTATTCTGGAACAATGTTACAAGGAAATACCTTTCCTGATGCTGATTTCTGAAGGAAGACTCCCTACAGTTTAAGAAGTGAGAGAACAAGCAAGTGGCAAGCAAAGTAAGAAGAAAGAAGGGGGTAAAGGGAAGAGAACAGAGAAAATACCATTGGATGTTTTTGAAAGCCACTAAAAAAGAGCAAGGTGGATTCTGAGTCACAAGTAAAATAGTGACATTGTTCACTGAGGTCCTCAAGAATTTCCAGACAACCTGGCATAACAGCGGAAACCAGGAGGTCTGTGTTTTCAGGCCTTTGTGGACTGTCTCCTTGCTGCTCTCTGTATGTACAGAACTGTGCATAGGGGCCAACAAATAAGAGCTCAAAAACGGTAATTTCTCTTTTCAGCCTAGACCTGCCTACATATGGGTGTTTTGGGTTTTTTGTTCTTAGAATGTTTTTGTGCCCATTCTCAGCAGTTACTAACCTCCCTTTTCTGTTGCTTCAAAGAACCAACATTCCATACAAAGAGGCTGTGTGCTGTGCTACAGTCTTAAACTTAAGATGGGAGGGCATATTTGATTAAGATCTATGTAAATTCCACCCACCAACAGAGTGAATTTTCCTTTGCTTTGAAAATAGTTTGCCTCTGTCTGTATTTGTGTTTACAAGCAGCAAAACCTTCACTTGTTTTCAATCACCATTTTATATTCAAGCTTTCTCATTCTAAATTCCTCTTTGGAAAAGTAATGTCTCCCCCAACAGATACCAGCCTTTACAGAAAAAAAAAATCAAAAAACATCTTTTTTTGTATCTTGTGTTCTGTACGTGAGATGTTTTCAAGAGCATCACTAAGCCAAGGTCCAATTCTTGCAATTTATCTTGAATATTGCCTTTTGGCTACAGTTTTGAATTATATTTTGCCTGCAAAACTATTAGGCAGCTTTCTCTAAAATCCAAATATATGCAAGTAGTATTTTTAACACATTTAAACAGTGTATAATATGGAAATCATTTTCATGTTAATCTCTCTGTCACATTAAGACAAAAAAATATAGGTGGCCTCTTTCCCCCTCTGAGAAGTCTTGTTACTGAATTTTCCAGAGGGACACTTCCTGAGCCTTTCTGTGCATAGGAACTAAGTGGGGATCTCATTGAAATGCAGAGTCTGATTCAGTAGATCTAGGGTAGAAAAAAGATTCTGCATTTCTAACAAACTCCCAGGAGAGACCAATGCTACTGGTTCAAGGACCACATTTGGAGAAGCAAAGAGACTAAAGCAGTGGATCTCAGCCTTGGCTTCACAGGTGACTCTTCCAAGGAGCTGTAAAAGCACAGTTGTCCAGGTCCTACCCCAAAGATTCCAATATCTGGTCTAGAGGGTGGCCTGGCTATTAGAAGTATGTAAAAGCACTCTCAGGGGAATGGACACAGTGGCTCATGCCTGTAATGCCAGCACTTTGGGGCCAAGGAGGAAGGATTGCCTGAGTCCAGGGGTTTGAACCCAGATTGGGCAACATGGTGAGATCCTATCTCTACAAAAAAAATATTTAAAATTAGCCAGGTGTGGTGGTATGCACCTGTAGTTCCAGCTACTCAGGAGGCTGTGGCAGGAGGATCACTTGAGCACAGGAGTTCAAGGCTGCAGTGAGCTATGATTGCATCTCTGGGCAACAGAGCAAGCTCCTATCTCTTTAAAAAAAAAAAAAAAAACCCAGAAAAGCACCCAGGTCATCCAAAAGTGCAGCTCAGGGGACAAATCAATGGTCTAAGGCAGGGTCCAACTGACAGACATTTCACATCCTTGACTGTGAGCTTCTGCAAGGCAGGGTTTGTAGTTCTGACATCTCTTCCTCCTGGAAGGCTTTATATAGAGACTATTAAGGAATCACAGCACTGTTAGCAATGTTATCCATGTGCTTAAAATTAAACACGACCCCCATGAGGTAAATTATCAGGATTTCTGTACCACTTACATTGGGATCAGCATATTTGAGTCAGTGGCTCCCGCTGACACAATCTGAGTCAGTGACTCCCTCTGACACAATCTGAGTGGTCCAATATGAGAGTTTTTATAGCCTTGTATCATTGATCTCCTTTAAGGGTCACACACCAAAACTAAGAGAAAGATATAATCTGTATTCTCCAGGTAGAAGGCTAACACCAAGATAGAGTAAATATTTAGGTGATTAAGGGCTCATCTAGGGCTGTATTTCCCAGAGGAAAGCAGTATTCTATTTCCATTTTACAGAACAGCATAAGCACACTAAAAGTTTTGGCAAAGTCTTAAGGTAAGAAATTACATTCCTGAGGATTTTATGGGCAGCATGTGGTTGTCAAAGAGTCCCAAGCTACAACCCAGGTGATATCAAAGATGGGTAGTCAAGATTATGTCTCTCCCTGACTTAATGACCCACCAAGGTGCCCTCACATCTGCAGAGACCCACCCATAACCACAGGTACTGTGTGACTATCAAGGTTCCAAAATACGTTGAAAGGAAGACACATACAATAAAAGAAATGCATTGTGAAAAATGATTGAAGAAAGAGATATTAAAGTCAGAGCACTCCTTGGGCAAATTTTAAAAACCCTCCAGGTTTCTATTTCCCTGGTTTGAAACTGGAAATAGTGATACTCCTTCACTAATTCACTTTTAGAAACCTATAGGTCTATAGTTATAACTCATCATGTTACTATCTACTGGCAACTGGAGCTTAGATTCTGGTAAATTTTTAGTTGATAGTTGAACTTCTCTATAAAACATCATCCATTTCCTCCATTTATTTTTCTCTCCTCTCTGTGACCTCTAGGGAAGACTTCAAACTTGAGAAGCTCCAGTTCAAAGCACCAGCAGGTTCGGTGTCTGGTGAAGGTTGCTTCCCCACAGATGGCTTCATCTAGGTACCCTCACGTGGCAGCAGGAATAGAAGGGGGAAAGAGGTCCACTGTGACCTCACTTGGTGGAAAAGAACAAATCCACTCCCTCAAGCCCTTTGATAAGGGCCACGATTCCCTCCAAGAGGGCTCCATCTTCATTACCTATCACCTCCTAAAGGCCTCACCTCTTAATACTATCACTTGGTGATTAGGTTTCAAAATATGAATTCTGGGGAACATATTCAGACCATAGCAACAATAAAGGAGAACTCTAAGGGCCAGACTCTTCTGGGTAAGAAGGACTCCAGGGCTTACTCTCACGACACATTTCCTACTGCGCACATCCTATTCTGACACATTGATACGTTTTTAGTAAAACATACCATTGCAACCATTGCTTCAATGAAGAGTTCAAATCCAGGGCTCATTGCAAAGGCCAAGTTTAAACCAGTCATCACTAGCATGCAAATACAGATGGGGATCACAATGTCGGGGTGACTGCAGCTTGCATTTAGACCTCAGCAAATCTATTTTTCATACTTCTGAGACTTCCAAGGGGGATTCTGATATGTGTTCAATTGTCCCAAAGGGCACTTCCGCTGCCCTGCCAGATCTCACTCTCCTCTAACATCAAACCACTAAGTACTGTAGATTTGCAATGTTGCTGATAGGCACCAGGTTAACTGTGTATTAGAGAGATCCCTAAGCAGGGTTGCTTGGGCCCCAGGGTGATCCAGTACTTCAGTCTCTTTATAGAGAGCCCAGGCATTCACGGGGTCTGTCTGATACAAACCAAATTCGAGTCCCAGCTCCCACATATATTCACAATGTCTGGTTCCCTTCCACATCATCTAAGACTCCTGAAGCCCTTTTACATAATGAGTTTCCTTCCAGGAGACGCCAAACAACTAAATGTCAGTTGGACTCTCCCACCAGCCCACCAGCCATGCCCAAGCCTTCTGTACACAAGCAGTGGGCACAACTGAGACTGAGGCAAAGATCAGTAAAAGCAGAAAGGTGTTCTGCCATAGACCCAAGGAGATACATGGAGATAATGCCATTTTTTACTTAAGTCCCCCTTTTCAAAACCAACAAACATAACGTTTCCACAACAATAGGAATCTACCATGTGGTGGTGTTATAGATGTTGTTGGGATCAGAATCAACTTGCCAAGTGGGAAAGCCCAAATCAAATTATTATTCAAGTAAACAAACTGAAAATGAAGGCATTCCCAGATGCTTTTGACAGGGGCAAATGGACTACTAAATCAACCATTTCATAAATAAATTAGCAAAACGCATTATGTAACACTCACATTAATGCCACACACCAGATTGCCAAGATTCTTCAACAAATCTTTTCAGTCTGGGTCCTTACCTTGTGAAAGGGTCGCTTCTTACAGAGAGCTCATAACACTAAGCAAGTCTCTCCACTGATGTTTCTGCCATCACCAAATGTTTTCCTTCTGATCTGTCTCCAGGCCTGACATTTTTGCAAATTAAACTGGATTACATTATCCGTGATGGCTTAAATTCAATTATCCAAATAACTAACCAGCCAGCTCCATGACTAAATTATCCACCTGCTGCCTTGAACTTTTTGGGATTGATAATGTGCTGGTTTCATTTCTATTTTGAAAAGTAAAAGTGGATCTGAATTTCTCTTGGAAAAGAACCTAAGAATGGTCTTTCCTTTTTATGCATTTATTTAATTTTTTTGTAGAGATGGGTCTTGCTATGTTGCCCAGGCTGGTCTCAAACTCCTGGCCTCAAGTAATCCTCCTGCCTTGGCTCCCAAAGTGCTGGGATTACAGGCGTGAGCCATTGTGCCCAGCCATCTTTCCTCTTAAACATTACTTTACAGATACATGATCACACCCTTACTGTAAAAGAGTCAAACAATGTAGGGGTGATTAGAAGCCAGGACTGAGTGTCCCTCTTCTTTTCCCTCCTCCTCCCCTCCTCCCAGGATCATTCTTCCAGTCTGCTTTTCTGGCAGTTTATTTAGGTTTCCAGTTTAACACAATCTCAAACAATGTCAGAATAGACATCTTTACCTTTGGCCACATTCTGAGGTCATAAGAAAGTCATCTTCTTATTAATAAAAATACTGTCATATCACCCAAAAGACTTTGTAGGTTTATAGTCCCTCTAACAATGTATAGAAGTGCCTTTTTCCTTCACATTTATCAACACTTCATACCATGCTTCGTTTTATACATCTTTTACTTTTGCCACAAAAAAAAACTCACTATTTGTTCTTCCATTTTTAAGGATGTAACAAAAAAAATCCAAGATGAAAAAGTACCAAAATATGTTGGTAAAAAATTTTAACTAATAAATAAAAACACAATTTTCCAGCAACTGCTGAATGACAGAAATATATTTCTCTCATGAGAGAAATATATTTTCAAGGCCCTATTTGAACAAAAGAATAAAAAAGTAGAGAGAGATTTTTTAGAGTTGTGAGCAACTCTGAAGAGTGTTTAAAGATGAGAGAATTGAACCGTTTGGGCCTAGACATTTTGATTATCATGTAAGTTTTTATTGCTACCATAACAGATAACCACAGATTTGGCGGCTTAGAGAAGCACAGACTGATTATCTTACAGTTTGGTAGGTCAGAAGTCCCGCAGGGGTCTCACCAGGCTGAAAATAGGATGTCAGCAGGCTGTATTTCTTTCTGGAGTCTCTCGAGGAGCATTGGTTTCCTGCTCACTGGGGTTGTTGGCAGAATTTAGTTTCTCGTGGTTGTAGGAACTGTAAGCTGAGGGCCATCCCCACCTTCTAGAGACTACTACGTTCCTTGGCTCAGGCCCCCTTCCCACATCTTCAAACCAGCAATATGGGTTGGGTTCTCCCCACATCACATTTCTCCAATTAACTCTTTCCCTTTTCCTCTTTTAAGAGTGATTGTGATTACATTGGGCCCACCTGGGTAATCCACGCTAGTCTTTCTATTTTAAGGTCAGCTTCTTAGCAACCTTAATTCCCTTTTGCCATGAAACATAACATATCCAAATGTTCTAAGGACTGGTATACCTTTGGGGTGATAGATGGATCATCACCCTTTAAGGTGATGGAATGTTCACAGAAGCCTCAAGAAATGACATACCTTGTGTTTTATTGACTTTTGCCCCTAATGGTTGAATTTTTAAAAAGGAAAATATTTTTTAAAAAAAGAGAATTAATTGTGACCCTCCTTAAAGCTCTTAAGGTATTTTTGGAAGCCCCCCACCCTGATTCAGTCAGCTACCACATGGAGGTTGCCATCTCTTTCCTTTTCTCTTTCTCTAGGTCCCCTTCCCTAACTGTGAGGCACTGGACATCATTGTGACTTCACTGTGGTCTCCCAATGTGCCCCAGTCATGCCCAGCTTTCTCTTGAGAGAAAGTAGGGGACATAGCCCCTGCCTAAACCTGTGGCACACTTTACTGCCTGGGTACCCTAGCAGCCCCGCCGCCACTGCTGGGTCTCCCCGGGTCTCATGCTTCTTGTGGGTCTTGGGAGGAGCTGGGTGAAATACAGGGGTCCCTTCACCCCCTCTCCTCACTCCTTTGGGATAGGGGGTGGAATCCTCAGTGTAACTGACATTGGGCAGGACACAGCTCATCAGACATGTCCAGAGGGGTCTGATTCTTACAAGTACGTACACACATACTGCACACATTATGTATACGTGTGTAAATGTGTATCTCTGTATATGTGTACACATATGTGCACACACATGTATGATAGGCAGATACACACACAGTGAAACAAATAATCTGCTTTTCTCCCAAGGAGTTCAAATACTATATTTATTATATTATTTATTCTAAATTGGTCTCTGTAGAAGCCCATATAAAACAACAAATAGTGTCATTTGTCAGACTGCAACATTTAGACCTAAGAATAAAGGTATTTTTCTCAAGTTCATCAGGATAGCCATAGCCATCAACCCTGGTACATAGTAGTCCCAGCCAGAAACAGATCATCATCATGCTCTAACCTATACCACAACATTAAAGGAGTTATTAAGACATTATTTTCAGCAGAGAGAATGAAAAGGGATCCTTGGGAAGTTTTGGTTTCTTTTAAAGCAGCTCCAGAAACGTTTCTTGTCTAGCAGGGGCTTCAGGAAAGCCCCAGCACTTAGAGCCGGGCCAGCAAGCTTTATTATGCAAATACCGGCCGTTAGAAACTGGGTCCAGCCAAACATGGCGGTTCCTGCATCTTCTTCTTGCCCCAACACGTGCCTGGCAACATGGTGGTGCCCACATATCCCCACGTGTATAGAACAAAATGGCGTTCTGCTTTTGCATATTAAAAGACTAGGATGGGAGGGCCAGTTTTTTCACAGGCTACATGGATGGCATACCTGGTCAAACCAATCCCCTGAGCCCTGTGCAAGTCAGACACCGCCTCCTTCAGCCTGCTCATATAACCGGCTGTTTTCTGCCACACTCCAGGTTTCTTCTCTGGGCTTGGAGCTTCTCTCCCTCTGTGTCTGTACAGGGGAGCTTCTTCCTTCTTTTTTGCCTGTTAAACTCTGTGCTCCTTAAACTACTCCACATGTGTCTGTGTCGTTTGATCTAAATCTGTGTGAGACCAAGGACTCTGGTGTTCCTCTGGTCATCGGAGTTGTATCAACAGCAAGATTTAGACACAGGCTGAGATGGCTCCATTCCTAGTTGCCTTTCAAACGTGGAACCAGGAAAAAGTTGTGGAAATGACAAAGCACCTATGGGTGTGCCTAACTTTCGGTTTCCTAACAAACATTATCATCTCAAAAATGGCATAGGTTTCCATGTGGCAGAAATGCTGGGACATTCAGTCTGGGGATGATCCTCCAGATATGGGCATCTTGGCCAGAAGCCTACTTTGACCCCTGTCCTACTGTGTGAACTGTGACAGAAACCTAACTAAAATGCTATATTTACACCCAAAACTTTTATTTGACTCACTAAAGAAAAGGAGTTGACTAGATTGACTCAGAATCCTCCAAAATTGAAGGACCATGTAAAATCACTGATGGTGCTTTCATGTTTGCCTAATTCAATGCCTTATTTCACAGAAACAGAAAGTAAAACTCAACAAGAGGTAATGACTTGCTCAAGATTAGGCACCTCGTTCTTATCAAAACTGGATCGCCAAACTCCCAGTGACTCCATTCTCCTCTGTGCTGTGCTGCGTCTCTGTCGCTCATGGATCCCTAATATTCAAAGAAAGAAATTAGCAGCCTTCTGATTAAAGATGACACACACACTATGTTCATTTGCTTGACCATAGTAAGCATTTACTATGTATATGTATGTCAAACCATCAACCTGTAAATCCTAAATATATAGAATTTTTATGGAAAAAAGATGGTACATGGAGTGTACTCTTTTAGATCCCTTTCCTCCCCAAACTGAAACAGAAAGGAAATAAGATAATTCAACAGAAACAAAATGTAGGAATTTTGAAAGCAGATGAGTTGATGTTCATTAAATCTACAAATCTGAATCCTTAGCCAAGAGACCCTGAAATATATCACAGAACTCCCCAAAGTTTCAAGAATTGTTTACATCAAGTACCTTTGGAATGGGAGTTATTGGTGGAATGTAGAAAAGGAGAATTGGTTGAAAGTCTACTTACGAGGCTATTAGAACCCAGGTCTATATGTGATACAACAAAGCCAGTGGCCCTCCCTCACTGCAAGTGAAGAATGATAGCAGGTAAGTGAGAATTAGGGTTTGTATATGTTGAGTAACAGTCTTGATGGCAGAACCAAGGTCTGATGAGTCTGACAAGGTCGAGTGTCGAGTAGCCATAAATAATCGTATTAAAACTGTTTTCTTCCATATTTTTCAGGTGTCGACTCCCAAAGGAAACATAAGACTCACAAACAGTGAAAACCAGAGCTGCCCCTGCTGTAGATGCGCACCAGGTAGGACACTAATGGAATCTTAGCTCATCCCTCTTCTCATGGTGACTTTGAGTTAATCAAAGGAGGCTACCTTGGTAAACCTGACTCATCCAGAGGGAACTTTATAAGAAGATGAAACACCAAAGAGACATTCTCCTGCTGGACTAAGAGAAAGTAGAGAGCCCTGTTGTGAATTACATGTGGGGGCCATGTGGCAAGGATCTGCAGGAGGCCTCTAGGTACTGAGAGTGGTCCCCAGTTGATATCTAGCAAGGAGGCTATACAGTCATACAGGATATAGTCAGTCATAGAACCATAAGGAAATGAATTCTGTCAACAACCAGTCAGCTTGGAAGAGAACTCTGAGTCTGAGACAAGAATCATGGTCCTGGCCAACACCTGGACTTCAGTCCAATAAAACTTGAAGCAGAGAAATCAGCCAACACATACCCAGACTCTTGAACCATGGAAACTGAGAAAATGAATTTATGTTGTTTGAAGTCACTACGTTTGTGTTAATTTGTTAAATTGCAATGGAAACCATTACCTCTGGGCAGTATCAGTGGGAAAAAATGGCCAAATATATATATATGGCTGAAGTAGGCCACAGGCCAAGTACACTGCTACTTTAGCAGGAGTGAATTTTTCATCTTATGTTCTCCACATTTATCCTCCCACATCTTTGTTTTGTTTAGTTTTTTTTTTTTATACAGATATCTAATATTTTACAAACCCATGGGGCACGTGTGAGAGTTTTTAACATGCATAGAGTGTGCCTGAATCAAGTCAGGGTGTTAAGGTATTCATCACCTTGAGTACTGATCATTTCTATGTGTTGGTACTATTTATTTATTTATTTATTTATTTATTTATTTATTTATTTATTTATTTTGAGACAAAGTCTCCAGCTGGAGTACAGTGGTGCAATTACGGCTCATAGCAGCCTCAACTTCCCAGGCTTAAGTGATCCTTTCACCTCAGCTTCTCAAGTAGCTGGGACTATAGGCACTCACCACCACACCCAGCTATTTTTTGTATTTTTTTGTAGAGATGGGGTTTTACCGTGTTGCCCAGGCTGGTCTCAAACTCCTGGACTCAAGCAATCCTCCTGCCTTAGCCTCCCAAACTGCTGGGATTACAGGCATGAGCCACCTCGCCCAGCAGGTGATATTTGAAGTCCTGTCTTTTAACTTCTTTGATATATACAACATAGTGTTGCAAACCGCACTTCTAATTGGAGAGCAGACTCTATTTCCCATTTTCCTGACTCAACTTGGAAACAGGCTTTGAAACTTACTCATCTCACTCAGGGTGAGGAAGGTCCAGACCAGACTCTCATCCCATGGGCTCTTCGGAGGGAGTGGGCTGGGTCAAAAGTGACCAGACTAAAGGCAGAATGTTCTGTACAACATGATCCTAAATGGAAGTGGCTAGAAATATGACTCAGAACAAATATCCAAGAGAGGAAAATCAAAAGCAGAGAACAAAACCTAGAGCCCCAGTTATAGACAGGGCCAAAGCCAGGAAGCACAAACAGAGACCGAAAGCAAAGAAAGCCTTGTGCTGTTTCTAGGAAGAGCCGTGGCACAGTGGACACCTTGGAGGTCAGCAGGTGAGTGGTGTGGGCATGCCAGGCTCCTGTAAAAGTGCACAATTACTGTGGCCGTTTACTAAGCTCTAGCATACAGGTTTGGAATGTCTCCAAGGCAAGCCCTCAGTGGCTCCTTTGGAAAACTTTTTACAGGTCTGCCTTGGAATGTGTGTGTGGGGAAGGAAGCCAAGAACCCACACACCATGGCTGGGATAAGTGGTGTGTAGAAAACATCCCCCCAGAAGCCACCCAGCTTAAGGTGGGCCTTGCTAGGAACGCCCTGCTGGAGGTCTTTGGGGATTCCCAAAGGAGGGTTCAAATGGAATCATTGTAAAGACAATTCATGATCTTAGAAGTGTCTCATGTGGTTTCCTTGTGATGGTCTTGTTCACTTTTCATAGGATTCCTATGTGTATATTCATTATGTTCATTTTTGCAGAGTTGATTCATCCTTTAATAAAAACAGAAAAATAGAAGACCCAGAACATTTTGGCACCGACTCACCCTTTAACAACCCCTCATAAAATCCAGGTGTTGGAAGGAACTTTAGTCAGCATCCGTCCCAATCTCCTACACTGGTGGGGAAACTTGGGTTCAAAGAGAATATATGACTATGGATGAATCTAACAACTTCTTCAAATGTTCAAACACTACTGTAAGACAAAGTGATGAAGAAAATGAAATTGGAGACCCAATTTTATGCTCACGAGTGGTGTGATCTCCGGCAAGTTACTTTATGTCTCTAAACTCAAATTTCCTCATCTGCAAAAATGAATATAATAAATATACACATAGGAATTCCGTGGAAATTGAACAAGGCCATCATGGAAAAGCACACAGTATCATGCATGACATATAATTTTCTATACATTTGCTTGTGGTCAGTTGTTCTTGCCTCTCTTCTCTTTGGACCCATTCCCCAGAACCATCTTGGAAGAAGTCAAAAGCATTGATTTTCAGAATCTGTAGTTCTAAATCTTGAGTCTTAGAACAAACTGTTCACCCTCTCCAGTCCCAGAATAAAATAGAGCTGGTGTTCCCAGCATCTCACGACAGCCTCTTAACCTTGTAGGAACACTCATAGAGTGGTCTGCAGAGTAGACGCAGGAAATATCAAAGCCCCAAGTCCCAGTCCTGAACACAGTGAAAGACAAGCTGTCTTGAAAGGATCAGCTTGCTCCGTTGTAGGATGCTTGAAGCATGTTAAACAGGAACTAACGGCAACAATGGAACCATGACTCAGGGCAGTGAAACTGCAGCCATTAAATTTTCATGATTTCAGAGCTCAGGACACACGAGTTCATCACTACGCCACTTTTTATGTCAGCGAATTTATAATGAACATAGCTGTTGAAAATCAGCACTACACACAGCCACAGCTCAGTACATAATGCTGCCATTTTAGAAATTGTTATCAAAACTATTTTACTACAAAAACTAAAAGAACATTTAATAAGTAAAGGAATCTAAAGGCCCCAGCGCCACAATCATTTCTCAATGGGCTAAAAATGGTTCATAGTTGTCAGTTCGTGCTTTTGTGTTGTGGTACCAGTTGGGCTTTTTTGTTTGTTTGTTTGTTTGTTTGTTTTGTTTTGTTTTGTTTTGAGATGGAGTCCCACTCTGTTGCCCAGGCTGGAGTGCAGTGCCGTAATCTCGGCTCACTGCAACCTCCACCTCCAGGGTTCAAGCAATTCTCCTGCCTCAACCTCCCAAATAGCTGGGATTACAGGTGCCCACCACCACGCCCAGCTAAGTTTTTTGTATTTTTAGTAGAGACGGGGTTTCACCGTGTTGGCCAGGCCAGTGTTGAACTCTTGACCCCAAGTAATCCGCCCACCTCGGCCTCCCAAAGTGCTAGGATTACAGGCATGAGCCACTGTACCTGGCCAGGCCATTTTTTTTAAAGAAGACAATGTGATACAGAAAGCTTGGTAATTTGTTTAGCTAATGGGTAGTAAAATCTGAATGGGCTTCTACTACCTATCCCCTAGTCCAGAGTAATTTCATATGTCTGTCCCCAACCCATCATCACACACACACACACACACACACACACACACACACACACGTGAAGACACTAATTTAAAAAGAGGAACTCCTCAAGGGGCCGGCTTGTATTTCCATATCATCACCAGGAGCTCTCTCTGACTTGTCACCCATTGGCTGTGCAGTCTGAGGACCTTATCAGATTGAGCTCTCCCAGATCATAGATCCTGAGACAAGGATTTGAGTGAAGACGGTTTATTGCGGGGGAATGGGTGACCTCAGGAAGCACCAGTGGGGAGTGGGGGGTAAAACAGGAATGGGAAGGTGGTCAGTATAAGGTATTTTGATGTGTAAGTTACTGTGATGAGGCTCATTCCCACTGGGGACCTCTTGGAGACTGTATAGAACATGCCTTGGAGTAGGTCCCTCTTTAAGGAGTTAAAGAGCTGAGGTATTTATCCAATAACTTCTTTTCATCATTAGTTAAAGGCTGCCCCCAGGTGAACTCCTCTGTACTCCAACCTACCCCACCCATTGACCAAGGACATACCTGCAGCCAGCAAAAGCCCTCAGGCTTTCTCAGGTGCTGGCAATGGGACGTCATTAACATGCACAGGAATGGTGAGTGGCAGGCAGATACAGGCAGGCTACTGATGATGTGTGTGTCATGCTACTTATAAACCTCCTCAGTTCCAGACTCTCTCAAGTGGCCCTACTCCCACTTGCCATCTCCTTCCTAACAGGTCACTCAGAGATGGGCCCTGGCAGCTTTCTTTGGAGGACCCTGCCTGCAAGCTGCCCTTGTGCACAGCCCTGACCAGAACCAATGCAGGAAAATAAAAGAGAGGGAGAAGCAGACGGGCACACAGTGAGAGGCAGCACGTGTAGTGGTTCAGAGCCTGGACATGGGTGCTCCATACCCTAGAATGGAGCCCAGATCTCCTATTTTCCACTCCAAAGTTATTTCAACGCTGGACCTTGATATTCTCCATGAGCCAATTCTATCAGCCAGACTGTTTAAAGATACCCCCTAAAAAAGTAGCACCAAAGATATGCCATGTTCATACGAGACCCTCTACAAGCCACCACTAAAGACCTAGAAGGAGAGGCCTGGTGCTCAGAGGCCAAACCATGCAGCAAGAAAATACCGTTGTTTTCTGGAAGAGCCAGTAAACATTCTGGGAGGGAGCTGTAAGGGACAGGTAGCTAAAAATAATGACAGAGATGCACGGTTTCATTACAGTCCCACAGACCACCAGCAAGGGAAGGAGAGCCATCTGGAATCGATTAGACATAAGCAAGGCCCAGAAGATTTTAATTTAAAAACAATTTGATTATTTAAAAAGTATAAGCAGAACCTGGAGGAAAACAAAATGGTTAAGGGTGCATGTGAGAGAAAATTCTTGTGTATGTTCATCAGTGAAAAGTGATAATGAGAAAGAGAAAAGCACAGAAATAAATAGACAGAGAACTGGCCAGGTGCAGTGGCTCGTGCCTGTAATCCCAGCACTTTGGGAGGCCAAGGCAGGTGGGTCACCTGAGGTCAGGAGTTCGAGACCAGCCTGAATAACATGGTGAAACCCTCTCCTACGAAAAATACAAAATTAGCCAGGTGTGGTGGCACATGCCTGTAATCCCAGCTACTCGGGAGACTGAGACAGGAGAATTGCTTGAAGCCGAGAGGCGGAGCCTGCAGTGAGCCGAGATCACGCCACTGCACTCCAGCCTGGGTGACAGAGAAAGACCTATCTCAAAAAATAAAAATAAAAAAATAAAGTAAGAGAACTAAATGGAGAGGGAGAGAAAATGTGAGAAAAAAAATAAAAGATGTATGAGTGAAAGGAAAGAGACAATTTTTCCTTTGAGACTTTTCAGTTCTAAACAACAGAAAATAAGTCTGATTGATTCAAGTTTTAAACTACCTACTGGAAGAGTAGTTCATAATGCAAAAAATAGAAAATAAAAAAATGAATAAGCAGGCCTCAGGAGAATGGGGGAACAGGAATGAGACAGTTCAGCTTCCCAAATCTAGGCAGCAGGAACAAATGGGTGATCTCTCCCAGTGTCTGCACTCAGCACCAGCTACCTTCTATCAATACAACATTGAAGACTCAAATTCCCAGCAGGAAGAGTGTGGCCTATTTTGGTCACATGATGTGCCTTTGATTGAAGGTTGCTTGGGGAGGGGGAGGGAGACTTGATTGACAGTCCCACATAGATCACATGGAATGAGGGAAGGATGCCTCTACGATGGTAATGAAACAAAGAGCAAGAGGAGCCAGGCAGGCAAAAGCACCAGCTGTCCACCACCCAAAGTGAACCCAGAAGAGAGGAGGACAGAGGCACCCAACGGAAGTTAGAAGAGGATCAGCCACAAATGTGGGAAAAACATGGGAATAGGAAGTGGAAAGGATGAATGAAGAGAGAAAACATAAGAGTTTATGAAAATTATCCAGGGGAGAGAAGCTAATAAAGGAAGAAGGAAACTAGCTTCTGTAGAGGAGTGAGGAGCCAGACAGGAAGAAGAGAAAGGGAAAGGAGAGAGTGTCTTGGGATGGAGATGATGGCAGAGAATCACTTAGGGCTCACTCATGACTTCATGAGTCTGTGAGGCTGCTCACTACAGACCCAGGCCTTGCCAGGCCTGTAAAGTTGGTGGAAAGTAGGAGGGTCCAGGCCACCTCAAGACAATGAGATTTGACATCCACTCCATTTGGAATGGACATCCACTAAGTGATTTGCTATCCATGATTGGTATCATTCCATTTTTCCTGCTGCGCAACAAGCCAAAACTTAGTAGCTTAAAATAACGTCTTATCATCACTCATGGATCTGTTGCTTGACTGAACTCAACTGGGTGGTTTCCACTTGGTGTGTCTCATGCAATGCAGTCAGGTTTGTTGGGGCTCCAGTCATCTGAAGGTTTAATTGGGCTGTAATGTTCAAGATGACCCAGTCACATGATTGGCAGACAATGCTGCAGCTCAGCTGGAGCTTTCAACTGAAACACCTCAATGTGACTTGGGAGTTTCAGTGTAGCATCTGTGTTCTGAGAAGGGGATACCCAAGAGTGAGTGTAGGACACTACCAGGCAAGTTAAGCTGAGCATGGAATGGACTCAGCATCACCTCCACCATGTGCTACTGGTCTAAGCAGTCACAGGGCACACCCAGACTCAAAGGAGTACAAAGTAGATTCTTCCTCCGGAAAGGAGTTTGGAAAAGTTACACTGCAGAAGAACATGTGGGATAAATGTTTAGAAAATATAATCTGCTGTAAGTATCCACCTTCTTGACTGTGAAGAATTATTTCTTGCCTCTTTAAACCTTTCTGAGTTGTTAGTTGCAAATTGAGCATATGGATTGTGAACGTTCAATCCCACGTGACTTCCAGAATGGCATCATTTCAAATACATGTCCATTGGTCAGAGAAAACGATATCTTTTCTAAGACTCTAATCGCTACATTCTTCTTGAAAGTACATCCAGTGTGGGCGCACCAAGTCTGTAGAGAGTTCACATATGACAAATGCTTGCCATACCATCTCCTTCTCATGATTCATTCATTTATTCCTTAAGTATCTTAGTCTCAGGCACCATGATAAATATTTGGGATGCATAGATAAAAGGCACAGTCTCTTACACTCAAGGGTTTGGCAGCCATGGGAGAGGTTTATTCACATCTCATCTTACAGACGCCTGGGGAGTTAAAGTTAAAATTCAGCAAATAACCTTAAAATTGCGTATTTTCAAAATTACCCTTTAAAATCCCTTAGGAAGTCACCACTTTGTATACTGCCTTGCAACAAGCCCAAAACAGATGTTTTTCATCCATTATTGGAAACTGATTCTTGTTTTACTTTATCAAGCACTAAATACAACAGTCACTTTGCATATAGGAGCCACTTCTCTGCTCTCAGCATTCGTCCTCTGGACTGAACTGGCCTACTGGTTGGTCTCCCTGCTTCCTACCTTGCCCACCTACAGCCAGAGTAATCCTGCTTACGCTGAAGCTGGATCACTTTACTCCTCAGCTCAACAGTAACCAATGCCCATGTTACTCAGGAACACATCAAAAGTCGTTTCTGTAGTCATTAAGGTTTTGCATGATATGACTCCTGTCTAACCTTCCAACATCACCTCTAATCACGTTCCCCTTCACTCCCCATACTCCAGCCACACGAACACTTCCTCCTTCATGCCAAACCCAGTTAGGCCTCGCGACTTTTGGATTCCCTGCTCTTTCTGGCTAGAACATCCTTCCCGCAAACTTAACCTATGCAGTGCTTCATCTCCTTCAGGTTACTACTTAAAAGGAGCCTGGGCAGAAAGCTCGTCCCTGGGCACACTATGTAAAATAACCTCCTCTCTCGTTTTCTGTCCTCCTTATCTCATCTTATGTATCTTCATAGCATTTGTCATTACCTGAAATTGGGCATCTGCCTCCCCCACCAAAATGTTGCCTCTATGAGGGCAGGGATTTCGTTAGCTTTGTACTTTAATGTATCCCCACTCCTAGGATAGTGACCAGCACACGGTATTCAATGAACGTGTGTTGAGTGAACGACAGGATGTGTGGATGGGTTAGTTGGATGGGTGAGCAGAAAAATGGGTATACATTTATCCATTGATCAACAAATACCACCTCTGGGTGATGGAAGCTGTAATGTGCCACGCAGATCTAACATTTTTAGGACTGAGATACCCATTTCTCTAGCTACCAGGAGAACTGGTTACTATTGGCTTCCAGCCATGGCCCCTTCAGTAATTGCCATCAGCTAAAGGAGCTACCTTGCCCAAATTTGTGCCCCCTTCCTAGGGTCAGCTTGTATCTGTTGACTGGTAGAGTTGGAGGTGCATAAGCCTAGCCCTCTTGACTCATTTGGGGACAATTCTAAAGCCTCATTTACAATTGCAGCACAGTTTAACTTCTCGTTACCCAATTCTCCTCCCTCACTCTAAGGATATTGGTCCCAAGATCACTCCCCAATAAACCTTCTGCCCCCAAATCTCCATCTCAGAGTCTGTGACCACGAGACCTACCTTGGGACAGTATGGTCCAAAAGTACACTTAAAAACACTGGAATCACAGGCAGTTTACGGTTTGCTCACGCCACAAGAAGCATGTAGGAATTGAGAAAATCTAAGTAGTCCATAGATTGAAAGCTTCCATTTTACTCTCATCCCAAGGCACTTGCTCCCAAGTAGAAATGCTGGCAAAATTGCACACCTCATTTGAACTCTGCTGCTCCTCTTTCCCCTCCCTCTGTCTCTCTGTGCGCCCCTCTATTTCTCTTTCCACATGGCTCATGGAGTTGAGCCCAATTACATTAAACACGGATATGAAGCTATCTCACTGTGTCCACTTTGACCAGGAAAGGTATTTCACCCACAGTAGACAAGCTTGTTGTAGAGTCTGGAAAGAACATTTCTCTTCAAAAAGGGGCAAACTAGACTCTGATATACATGAACTCTGCACTGCTAATGGCAGGAAAGTCAGCAGGAACCCAAAAGATGTCCCAAGAGCTGCCAAGAGGCATTGCATGAATTGAAGTCAGGAAGAAGCTGAAGCATTTGAAAGAAGAAAATATACAGCAGGAAAAAAAGCTATGAGACACAGAGAGAGAATGCAGACGAGAGGGTGAGGGAGCCAGCTGTTAGAAGGGGAAGAACAAGAAACATCTTTTTCTTCTTAATAAGCATATAGGGTACAAACTTTCAGTTATAAATGAGTAAATTCTGGGAATCTAATGTACAGTATTGTGACCATAGTTAACCACAATATCGTTGAGTATTATTTACTTGAAATTTGGTAAGAGCAGATCTAAAGTATCCTCACTACATGCACACTCAAATGGTAACTATGGGTGGCCATGAATGTATTAATTACTTAGACCATGGTAATCAGTACACAAAGTATACATGTATCAAGTCATCACATTGTATACTTTGAATATACATAATTTTTTTTTAATCAACTAAATCCGTTTTTAAAAGCATGTGTTCAAGGATAATCAACAACATTTCAGCCAGGTATGGTGGCTCAAGCCTGTAATCCCAGAACTTTGGGAGGCAAAGGTTGGTGGATCACTTGAGCCCACGAGTTCAAAAGCAGCCTGGGCAACATGGTGAAACTCCATCTCTGCAAAAATACAAGAACTAGCTGGGCATAGTGGTGTGCGCCCGCAATCCCAGCTACTCAGAAGGCTGAGTTAGGCGGGTTACCTGAGCCTAGGGAGGCAAAGGCTGCAGTGAGCTGACATCATGCCACTGCACTCCATCCTGAGCGACAGAGTGAGACCCTGTCTCAGAAAAGATAAATTGGCAAAAAAAAAAAAAAAAAAAAAGAGAACATTTTCGTATAATATTTTTTGTAGTAGCCAAATTATCTAGTAGTCCATTGGTGGGTGAAGATTGGTTAAATATGTTACAGTATACCCATATTATGAGATGCTATGAAACCATCAAAAATAAAGCTGCTCTCGGCAGGACACAGTGGCTCAGGCCTATAATCCCAGTGCTTTGGGAGGCCGAGGAGGGTGGATCACGTGAGGTCAGGAGTATGAGTCTCCTGTACTCATGGGGAAACCTCGTCTCTGTCAAAAATACAAAAATTAGCCAGGCGTGGTGGTGCTCACCTGTGGTCTCATCTACTTGGGAGGCTGAGGCAGGAGAATCACTTCAACCAAGGAGAGGAAGGCTGCAGTGAGCCCAGATCATGCCACTCTACTTCAGCCTGGGTGACAGAGCAAGACTCCGTCTCAAAAAAAAAATAAATAAATAAATAAAAATAAAAATAAAACTGCTCTATATGTGAAAGAATGAATAACATTTAAAATAAAATTTTCGTTCCTATTAAAAAAAAAAGGGGGAGCACAGAGAGGAGAGTCAAGTGAAGGGAAACCTTAGAGTAGGAAGCTATGGGCTCCAGCTGTTCACCTCCCCAAAACTTTCTTGGGGGCTCTGTGATGATCCAGCCATTTGCATGTCCTGAGGCCCACATGTACTGTGGGTCTCCTAGTCCCACTTGTTGAATTTCCCCATATTCATTACTACTCATGTGGCTGGGATTATTATTTTTCCAATTCCTGTAAGTATTCTTTCAATAAACCCATTATGTGAGGCTTATGGGCTCCTTAAACCCCAAAATATCTTACTGGCAAACATAATTATTACAAAATAATAATGGCCACCATTATTATTATATACTAATATTACATATGTTATCACTTACCATTATTATTATATACCAGGCATTCACTATCTCATAAATCCTTATGACAATTTGAAAGAGTGAAGAACCTGAGTATTTAGAAAGAGTGTCCAATACTAGGGAATTGGTTGGATAGATTATTGTAAGTCAGGTCAGTGCAGCTGAACTGGATTCAAAACTGGCTCTATCAGATTCTAAATCTCAAACCAGTCTGATTCTTACGCACATGTTATCATGGCTGAGCTCTATTCTGCAGCACTAGGTACTATCAAAGGAAGTGGAAGGAGGACAGAGGAAGACATGGACCTGGGAGGAGGGCCCTAAGCTGGACTGAGTGTCACAGTTCCGCACTTGGTGCCAAGTTGGAAGCCCCTGGCTGATCCCTGGTATATCCCCAAAGGCCAATTCTCAAGAGGGTTTGCCCCAGTGAACCCTTGGTCTGAGAGAATAATAATAGTACTGCTATGCAGACTGACCACGAGGAATTCAAGTATGGATTCTTTTTTTTTTTTTTTTGAAACAGAGTCTCACTCTGTCACTGAGGCTGGAGTGCAGTGGCATGATCTTGGCTTACTGCAGCCTTCGCCTCTCGGGTTGAAGCTGTTCTCCTGCCTCAGCCTCCAGAGTAGATGGGATTATAGGCATTTGCCACCATACTTGGCTAATTTTTTAAAAAAATTTATTTATTTTAGTAGAGACAAAGTTTCACCATGTTGGCCAGGCTGGTCTCGAACTCCTGACCTCAAGTGATCCACCCACCTTGGCCTCTCAAAGTGCTGTGATTACAGGCATGAGCCACCACACCTGGCCCGACTATGGATTCCTAAAGAAAATCAGACAAAAGACTGAAATGAAAAGTCATCCTGCCACTTGCTCTGCTGGGCCATATGGATGAACAAAAACCATGCCACAGCAAGGTTCCCCCACTCACAGGTGATTCTAACATCCATTTACCTAACCGTTCTTCTTTTCTGCATACATACATATGGATTTTACAAGTATGCCACCTGTGTTACCATAGTTATGGTCCTGTGAGCACTTCCATGAAAATGATAGTAAATCTTTCTTTTCTGGGGTTTATCAATAGCCTATAAACACTGGGTCTCAGCTGAAACTTATTCCCAACAGTTTCCAGCCATGACACTGATAGATTTCATTAGCAAATTAAGCAAATATCAGTTTACTTGGCAAGCTAAAAAAGCACAAATGTTTACTATTTCCAGAGGCAAACAGGCACTCGTAAAGGAGAAAAATAAACTAAATCCCAGCATAAGCAAAATTACAGACTTACCCTTAATTTTAATGTCTACAAGTCATTTCTTTGATTAATTTAAAATGTTAAAAAGTCAGATTAGGACTGTACAATGTACAGATGTTTCCTGTTTGCATTTGCTAGAGATTTTTTTGATAATAAGCAACAGAAATAGGAAATGGCTACCTTAGGCCAGATGGAAATTCACCAGAGGGATTTGCAGGATCACACAGGATCATTGGGAAGCAGGAGAGGATGCTGAGGAGCTGAGGGTGAATTGAATGGAAAGCAGATCCAAATTGTCTTGGCAGCACAAAATGCTGGACAGCACCTTTTCTGAAAAGAAGGCATTCTAACCCTTTCACTTCTCTCCACATCCTTTCAGTCTAGATTTAAAATCCCATGAAAGGGTGTGGCCAACCAAGCCTAAGTTACGTGACTGCCGCCTGTTTCGAGGGCATCTGATCTTGATGTTACCACAATGGGAGATGGCGAGTATCCAGCTGTGTCATTTACAAATGCCAAGAAAGAGAGAAAGAGAGACAAAGAGACGGAAAGGAGTGAGGCGAGAAAGAGTGGGAGAGACAGTGAGGAAGAAAGAGAAAAAGAGAGAAAGAAAGAAAAGAGATAAAACCACATAAATATCCAATTCTTGATAATTAGAGGACAAATTATGCTAAAAATACACAATGGAATGTCATTCAATCATTAGAAATTATGTTGTAGAAAAACCATGTACGCCAGCTACAGTGGCTCACACCTGTAATCCCAGCACTTTGGGAGGCAGAGGTGGGCAGATCATGAGGTTAGGAGTTCAAGACCAGCCTCACCAACATGGTGAAACTCCATCTCTACTAAAAATACAAAAATTAGCAGGGTGTGGTGACATGCACCTGTAATTCCAGCTACTCAAGAGGCTGAGGCAGGAGAATCACTTGAACCCAGGAGGCAGAGGTTGCAGTGAACCGAGATCACACCATTGGCACTCCAGCCTGGGCAACAAAGTGAGATTCCATCTCAAAAAAAAAAAAAAAAAATGTAATGACTTCAAAAACTATACTCAATACAGTGTTAAGTAACAAAGTAAGTTAAGAGTGTGTTCAATATAATCCCATTTTAGAACTAAATAAGTAACCGAATAAAATAAGAAAGCATGTGTGCCTAGAAGAAAAATTGGTGATGGGATTTCAAGTTATTTCTACTTTCTTATTTTAGCTAATCTCTGTGATCTAAGTTTTTAAAAATAGATCTATGTTGCTTTTGAAAAAGTGATAAAAAAAAATGAACTTCAGAGGTTTCGAAACTACATCCTGAGTTTGAGGTAAATCTAGCAAATACTGTAGTGTTACTATCCCATTCCATAGATGGGCAAGTTGAAGTATAGAGAGGATATTTTCATACAGAATCACAAGGCAGAATTAAGATAGGAGCCAGGACATTCACCTCAATGTCTCAGTTCTCTTCCACTAACCCGCAAGTGGTCTTGTCTTCTAGGAAACCTGGAGTCACCTGGCCGTGACCTTTGACAAAGGGGTAAGAATTGAGCATTAAATTCTCTTCTTGTGAATCAGGTCAGCCTCTCTACTTACTTTAGCTTTAAGAGCTGACTTGGAAGCGAATGAAGCTTGGGCTTTTTCTCCTTTTTTTTTTTTTTTTTTTTTGAAGTGGTATTGGAAATTCTGAGTGTTGTATCGGAGTCACTAAATGTTATCTTTCTCATGCCATTTTGAAATCGTCTCTGTGTCTGAAAGGTCACAACCAGCGGCTAAATAGCATTGATTTCCAGGCACTTACAAATGTACATGACAACTCCTGAAAGGGGCTTTCATGGATTGAAGGCTGAGCCAATGGGATGCGGTTGGTAAATATCTTCTTTGAACAATGTACACTGAGTCACTATAAAGAAAGTAAATCTGTAGGCGTGTGTCACCAGCAGACCTGAAATGGAACCGTGCTTTCCTGAGATGAAGGCTGCAACATCCTTAAAGTCCAGCTGTCCTGGGCCACAGCTTGGGGACTGACATTTGTCTGCACGGACACTACGATTGCCCTAAGAAATGAGCTCCTCCCTCCATGCACCCAAGGGACTGGAGTTCCATAATGGAAAAGTGAATTAGACTTAGTCTGTGGTGTGGGGCAGAGCACAAGGTTGATGGATGTTGCTTTTCACTGTGAATTCAGAAAGCTCTTAGAAAACACAGTCAAATTTAATTTAAATGCTTTTCATTTGAGATACTTCAGTCAGTGCCGGTGACCGATGGCATTCTCTGATTTCAGGATGTCAGTTGAGACATAAGCCCACCTTTTTTTCCTGGCAAGAAAAGCAGTGGAGTAATGTCAGCAGTGGGTCTGTCTCACGTGGCCCCCTGTGCCTTTGCACGGTGGCCAGCCCTCATGCTCCACAATGAAACTTGTGTTGAGAGCCTCGGCCTCGGCTGTGTGTGAGGGCACGGTGGGCTCCAGTCCCAGGGAAGGGACCACATCGAAAGCCCAAGCAAGTGAGTTTGTTAATCCCCTAAACCAAATGCCAAATTAATCAGAAGAAATCTATATTCCAATAAAGATGGCTCTTGCCTACTATGTGGATTTCTATTGTTTGCTTTTTCCTGAGCATTTAGGTAAGGGGGCTTTCCTGGATTATTTCCTGTGTAGCATCAAGTTTTCGACAGGAGTAAAAGGAACATTTGGTCTCGTGTCAGATAGGCCTCAAAATATGGTGCAGGGTTCCTGAAGGGTCTCCCAGACCCTCTGGAGGCCACACTAAGTCAAAACTGTTTTGTTTAAAAATGCTATAGTGTTATTTGTCTTTTTCATGCTCATTCTCTCACAAACATACAGTGGAGTTTTCCAGAGGCTATAAGATGTGTAATGTTACCGTCATTCTGATGGCCATGGAATGTGTGCTTGTGTATTCTTGTCTTTCAAAATTCTGTGTTTTAATTTTTACAAGATAAATATTAATAGAAATCACCTGCATAAGCAAAAGCTCCTTGGGATCTTCAGTAAGTTTTAAGAGTATGTGAGAACTGTTGATCTAATGTCTTTATACCTCTGCTTCCCAATGGGTTGACAGGCTGTGGTGAGGATTACATTGGATGAAGCTCATGGCATTAAGACAATATACCAAAATTTATCCTTCTCTGCTCAAATGCAGCCATTGTTCCAGGTTGATCTGAGCGTTCAACTTTACCCTCTATGGGAGTATCATGCCTGTGTGAAAATACCCATTGCCCCCTCTCCATAAGGCCATGCCCTTAGTTCCAGGCCTCCCCTTTTATCTAACTGCCTACCGCAGCCTTCTCTGGGTATCATTTCGGTAGATATTAGGTGCATTGTACTTTTTCAAGGGTATCTATCTAGTAGACCCCATAAGACCATATCCCTATGGGACGGAGCCAGAGTCTTTCTTGAAATGAGTGGTCATTTCTGGTATCAACCATTCCAAGATGCAGAAGGTTTGCAGACAGCAACCAGATCTTGGAGAGGAACTTCTCAGTGTCTTTCTGGGTCTCACTCTATTGGGTTAGGATTGTTTAGGATGTAGTATATTTGTGATGGCTCCCAGATGTGGAGGTGAGATGGTTTCTGGCACTTGGAGAGAGACAAGAAGCCTGGAAATCTACATGGGCAGATTTCTTCCATTCTGTTAATCCCTAAACCCTCTGTATTAACTTCTCAGGGATCAATCGTTCTTCAGAAAAATACAGTTCCCATGCCCCTCATTCTGTCGTGTGTGAGATCCTGACACACCCATTTCCTCTAAAAGAAGTCAACTCTATTCCATGTCAGAAAAAAATGGAGCAGAAAAAGCCTCATGACAGAAAAACCTACCAGAGAGGGAGGAGACTGAGAAAATCTGGATTGGACAGATATTTCTCAAGTAAGAATATCAGGATTTATGATTGAGTAGATATGGGGAGTGAGGGGAAAAAAGCAACTGAGGCTGACTCCAAGGTTCTGGCTTGGAATACGGGACTAATGGACAGAGGCCATTCACTGAGACGGTGTAACCGGAGAAGAGCTGCTGGATTAGGGGGAAGGAGGAAGAGTCATTAGAAATTCTGCCCTAGATTGTAAGCTAGGAGGTCAGCCTTAAAGTCATAAAATGGCAGCTGAATCCCGCAGGAGTATGTTCTGCCTCTGAGACATTTCTGAAGCAAATTCACAGTAGAACTCGCAATAGAAAAACCAAGCTGGTGGAAAATCAACCATCTGTTCTGTACGATTCTACAGAATCCCGGTTGCTGATTGCTGTTGTTGACTGGCTTTCGTGATGGCACTTCTGGTTCCCTGACTTGATTTCCCCTTTGGCCTTCAGATGTGCTTTTCTACCCAAAAACTTGGCTCTCTCCCTCTGCTCCTCAAGTCTTCCCTCTTCCAACACTTGCCCTCCTGAATCCACCTGGGAGGGCTTAGAACATCCAAGGCAAACACTCCATAACTGGCTCTGCTGCTCAGTTCACCACACACCCTCTTTTTTTGCACACTTCCAAGACCATCCCAGAAAATCCTTTATTCTCTCTTTGCTGAGTCTCTTTATTAGAAACTTGAGGGAAGGGGAGACCACGCAGGGAGGGCATGTAGAGCAAGAAGAGGAAAGGATCTCAGTAGAATATGAACAATTAAGCAACCATTAGCACACTTGAAAGACTCTCCACTTTCTTCTATTGTGTGCTTTTCCAAGTTTTGTTGTCAAGGGAATTATCTTAAAAAGCAAATTTAAAGAATTTATGTCATTCGGTACATTTGGATTAGGGCCAGATCTCTTACCCTCAAAATTCATTGTAGCAAATGTTATTCCATTCAAAAGTCAGATGTAACAACAGAAACATCAGAAACAACAAAAAAATCTGCAACCTGCACAGTGGTTTCTTTGTAACAATTGTGTGTACAAATAATGTCTTCTATTTTAAGAATGTAGGTGGTCCTTTATAATTCACTACTGACCAAAATTTGTTTTTTACTAGATATTTTACAGGAAGATGAGAAATTAGATGAGGTAGGGCCAACAGTTTGTTTAATTTGGATCACTTGCAATTTTTTGCTGAGCGATGAGTAAACAAAGGAAATATACTGGCTAAATTTCCTAGTAGGTGGTGTGAAAGTAAGGAAAGTGGCAGGACTTGTTTCACAAGATAGAGGTCACAAAGACCCCACTGATAAAACAGGTTGCAGTAAACAAGTTGGCCAAAACCCACCAAAACCAAGATGGTAATGAAAGTGACCTTTGGCCGGGCACGGTGGCTCAAGCCTGTAATCCCAGCACTTAGGGAGGCCGAGACGGGCGGATCACGAGGTCAGGAGATCGAGACCATCCTGGCTAACACGGTGAAACCCCGTCTCTACTAAAAAATACAAAAAACTAGCCGGGCGAGGTGGCGGGCGCCTGTAGTCCCAGCTACTCGGGAGGCTGAGGCAGGAGAATGGCGTAAACCCGGGAGGCGGAGCTTGCAGTGAGCTGAGATCCGGCCACTGCACTCCAGCCTGGGTGACAGAGCGAGACTCCGTCTCAAAAAAAAAAAAAAAAAAAAAAAAAAAAAAAAAAAGAAAGTGACCTTTGGTGGTCCTCACTGCTCATATGCTAATTTTAATACATTAGCATACTAACAGAATTTCCCACCAGTGCCGTGACAGTGTACAAATGCCATAGCAACTTCCAGAAGTTATCCTATATGGTATAAAAAAGGGAGGAACCCTCCCTTCCAGGAATTCTCCATCCCTTTCCCAGAAAACTCATGAATAATACACCCCTTGTTTAACATATGATCAAGAAATAACCATAAAAATAGCCAACTAGCAGCCCTCAGGGCTGCTTTGCCCTATAGAGTAGTCACCCTTTTATTCCTTTAATTTCTTTTTTTTTTTTGAGACGAACTATTGCTCTGTCACCCAGGCTAGAGTGCAGTCGCGTGATCTCGGCTCACTGCAACCTCTGCCTCCCAGGTTCAAGCGATTCTCCTGTCTCAGCCTCCCGAGTAACTGGGACTACAGGCACACGCCACCATGTCTGGGTAGTTTTTGTATTTTTACTAGAGACGAGATTTTACCATATTGGCCAGGCTGGTCTCAAACTCCTGACCTTGTGATCCGCCTGCCTCAGCCTCCCAAAGTGCTGGGATTACAGGCGTGAGCCACCACGCCCACCCTATTCCTTTACTTTCTTTAAAAAAAAAAATTGCTTTCACTTTGTTGGCTCACTCTTGGATTTCTTCCTGCCTGAAGCCAAGAACCCAAGTGGCCTCCTGAGCTGAGCTCCAATTTTGGGGTTCTTCATGTGATAAGAGTGTTAGAAGCATGGTTTATCTGTCAATTCTGACCTAAGTGATAATTTGTAAGTTTTCTGAAATGCTATGTGTCAATAATCTACTTGAAATGGATGAAGAAACTCATACTAGTCAGAATAGGCTAGGTTATGCTGTAGTGATAAATAGTCCCCAGATCTCAATGGTTTGAAGAGCAAATTTAAGATTCATGTTCATTGGTGGCAGATGAAGGAGTTTACTCAAAATCGTCTTTACTCAGAGATCCAGGTTAGTCACAGTAGCAGGAGGGAGAGGGAAAATGAGGAATCATCATTCACTTTTAATCCCAGAAGCTACGAATATCATTTTGTTCACATTGTATTAGCCCACAAGTCACATAATTGGTTTAAATTCAACAGAGAATTGGAAATAGAAAATTAAGTATTACATTATGAACAAGTGTAAAATTTAACAGAACAGAAATAAAGATGTCTTCATTTTTAAATCCTAAGCTCTTCATCTAAATATTCCACGTGAAGACAAAATCAAAGAGAAAAATAAAATATTGTGACCCTAGACACATGTTGAGAATTTGAGTTATATGATGTTTAGAAGTAAGTTATTTGGGAAACAAAAACATATATTAACATCTTACTTTATCAATGAAATTCAAGCAGTTTATGTGACTTGCCTAAGATCACACAGGTAGTTAGCAGTATAGCGGTCTTTGAAATAGGAACTGTGCAAAGGCTAAATTTTAAAATCACAACAATAAAGGAAAGGTTTGCATGAGAAGCATTTTACGTTTACAATCATTAATTACTTCTTTATTCTTTTTGTAATGGACTAATTGCCACTTACATCCAATGGGAGTAAAATCAAATCACTACTCAGCAACCCCCATGCTGAACATATGCTTAAGCATGACATTTGAAGTTAAGTACAAAGGTTGGGAAATATTAAAGAGGCCTAAGAGAGCCTGATTCACCCCAAATAGAGTTCTCCAATAACCATGTGCTCTTAATATTCCACAGAGGAAATAAAAGAGATGGGAAATTAATTGCAGCATAAAATATCTTGACCATAAACTCTGGCATAATTAATTTCCCTTCTGAGCTTGCTTAACAATCAAAAATGGAAAAAGTCACCATGCATGCTTTTCTCATAAGACCTATTCTGTTGGAATAAAAAACTTGTCTCCAAGAATCACAGAGAAACATAAGGAAAAGCAAAAAATAATAAAGCAAATTCATGAGAAGAAATGATGCCTGTATGATGAAGCCTGAGCAGGCATGACTGAGGATATTTTAATTGTGTTTTGACAATGGAATTGAACTTTGAGGACTGCGGCTGAAAAATAGCCAGTGAGAAATCAGCCATGTTTTAAATTAAGACACCTGTGGCTCACCTGGTTGTGATGCTCCTATAAGTTGTAGAGGAACAGGAGGTAAATTAGTCAATTACGGCATCTTAGAAGTTTTCTTCTCCGAACATTCTTCCACTGTAGGACCTTCTCTTGACAATCTGCCTGATGGTCACTTTAGTGCAGGTTCAGAGATTGGGTAGCTCACAGCAACTCAAGCTCTGAGAGTTAGCAGGTTTTTCTTAAGAAAAAGAAGCTGAAATTTGCCTCACCAAAATTTTTCTACCATCTATTCTTATCTGTGTCCTTTAAGGTGAGGCAGAAAAAGCCTGTCCCTTCTGCTACTACTTTTTCAAATATTTGAAGGTAGTTTTTCTTTTTCCATTTGGATTTTCATAACACATAAATTGAGCTGCCTACAAAAAATCTTATGGATACCTCAAGTGTGTCAAGGTACTTAAGTTGCATTTACAATTACTACCACATCCCTCACTGGAGTGGAAGATGAATTATATAAGAGTGTTTTAAAATACACTGAGGTAGAATGAGGAGTTGAGTATGTAGAGCATCTTGCCATGACTCGGTATTTTCATGATTTTACAGAATGCGTTTGCTAAACAGGAGCTGCTAATCTGAACTTTGTCTAATTTACAGGCAAGTAAATTGAGGAACAGAAATACTGACCACCATATTTGATCTCTCAGCAACACTCAAAACTACTGACCTCTTGAAACATTCTCTAGGCATAACCAGGACCCCATGGGAATTGAGTCTTCCAATTCTTGCACCCATCTGTTTCTGTCTGGGGAGGCTTGCTATTGAGCTACACAATACTTGAAGAGGATATTAATATTTTTTTCCCATTTAACAATATGACTTACAAGTGGAACATTATGAGAAAGTGTGAGATCCACATTATTTCAGGGACATGACCCTGCACACCTCCCCATTCATGGAGGAGCTGAATGTTTGGAGAAACATCAGGAAATAGGAGCAAGACCTTTCCATACACCCATGGAACTTGTGATTCTGATCAATAATTCCTCTCTGGAGCATTCACGCCCACAGACAGGTAGTACCCAGCCTGACTGCCATCTTCACTTGCTTACTTCTCCCAGCTTCAAAGGTTGCTCTTGAGGTTTGGGTGGTGGGGGGTGTTTGTTAAGACAAAAAATTCATCTTCCTTAAGGCTGATTTTCATCAAATACCTTTTCTATTGAGTATAAGTCCTATTTTGCTGTTTATTTGCATATATTCTTGACATTGTGTTATATTGTAGAGACACTGGATTTGTTATGTTCCTCTAAAGAGTTTTATTTTTATCGTTGTTTTACTGCTTGGCTTTATTTTAATAGTCAGGTAACATGTCTGTACTCAAACTTCAAACTCTCAGATCAGTTCTTTTAACCTTAACTGGGATACTCGGATTCAGCCCCAAGCATTCATGGTTGTGTGATGAGCCAGAGAACTGTAATGAGTTAATACATAGAATTTGGGGTTCCCCTTTTCTGGTTCTCTTCAGGATTTGTCCTCTCTTTGCAGTGGATGGGGTAGCCCTGGATTCTGTCTTCTAGTTCTTCAAGCTAGTAAGACTGTGGATTTTATCAAGTTTTAGCCTACCCACATGGTGCTGAGTGAGTTCCTCAGGCTAAAAGTTGTAAAAAGATGGGAAACTCACCCAGTGTTGGTCTGCTGGCTCTTTATTCCAGAAGTAGAACCCGTTCCAGTTTCTGCCTGTTCTCCAGTGCCCTCAGTATACGTATGATATATATGTGTGTGTGTATTCGTGTCACTATTGCTTAGAATCAGCTTCAAGGCAACTCCACAGTTCAAATCTCCAATTTGATAGTTGTCTTAGTTGTGTGACGCTGGGACAGTTTTCTGAAGTATAAAACAAATAGAGTAATTCTTATCTTATAAACTCACGATGAGTGCTAAATAAGAAAGGGAATGTAGTAGTCATACAATCAATGCCAGTTGACTCTCTCCACTTCAGCCCTAAATGAGCACATGGCTAATTGTCAGATATAGACGACTGAGTCTGTCAGAATCACGTGAGGAGTTTTTTGTTTGTTTGCTTTTGGCTTTTAATGGAGCATTGCAAGATTCTCAGAGGAGATTCTGTAGTTGGACAGAGATAGAGCTGAGATTTTTAATGATCTTCCCCATGGAATGTTTCTCAGACAGCTCAGCTATTTTTCCAATCAAATTGATGATATACTTTCCTTTGCTTCTGCTGAAAATATTCAAGCATTTCCTGAACAATGGTTATACTCTGATTAATTTGCTATAGCAGTTCAGCGTCTATTTAAGGAAACAATAAATAAAAAACAGTATTATCAAACTATTTATAATAACAACAATAAATGCAATCGCATATAATGTATTGCTGAAGTTTCCTGCAGGACTGAAATGCAAAGCTGTAAGAGTATGTACAGAAATAACTTGGAGTTCGGAGTACATACACAAAAGTTTATTAACACGAGACCAAACTAATGTACAGTTGAGCATGGGAACCAAATTGTAAACAGATCCACAATTTCTTACTTTACTTACCAGATTCTGCTTATATTATGTAAATAACCCCCTACAGAAGACACAGCCATAAGTGAAGCAGGGTATAATGAACTACCTTTGGTGTTGGTTGGTAGGCCTTGACCATGAGGAATATATAAAATAGAGTGCCTGTTCCAAGCATATTTCCTGTAAATTGTCTTCTTCTTATGCCTGTTCTCTTCTTGAAAGTCTCATTAGTATCTGCATAACTTGGCGACCAGTAAGTGGATTAGTGGTGCCTTTCAAAGTGGATTAGTGTTCCTTATACATTTAATTAAAGTGGACCTCATTCTATCATCCTTAAGAGCAAAATTATGTAGAGAGAAATGGCATATGTGCAGACATTGATTACAAATATGTCTCCCCCCTTGGGTCCTTAATGTGACTAGTTGGCTGCAGAGATCAAAATTTCTGGAATACCATATGAATTCTGTGCTTTTTCTCCTGAGGATAGTGGTTTCAGCTCCTCCATGAGTGGGAAGAAGGTGTGCAGGGTCATGTCCCTGAAATAATATGGATCTCACACTTTCTCATAATGTTTCACTTGTAAGTCATATTGTTAAATGGAAAAAAAAATATTAATATCCTCTTCAAGTCAATAAACTTGAAAAGGGAGAAGTCAATCAGGATATTTCTCTGGCTTATAGATATACTCAGGTCATTAAGCCCATTCTCATCAGAAAATACCATCTCAGGACTTGTTAGTGCCAAAAACTTCAAAAGAAATTATTTTACACGTGGGCTAAGTTAATGCCCTGATTCCAGCTGGGTTTCCATTCTACATAGCTGATCTTACAATAGAGAACATTTTAGCCCTGAGCCATTTTATGCCTTGCAATGCACTTACTGCCTGACTTTGTTCATAAAGACAATAGCAAATGACCATAAAACTGTTATCCCAGTGGTCTGCAACTATGGCTACCCATTAGAATCACCTGGAAAACAATTTAAAAATCCCATGCCTGGGCCTCACTCAGAAATTCTAATGTGACTAGTCTGGAATGGGGCCCGGGAATAGTAAATTTATTTTTTTTCAAAGCACCATTGATAATTCTGCAGTCAAGGTCGAGAGCTAAGGTAGAGTGCCACTGTTCTCTCCAATTCTTTTTCTCTCTGGGGTTTGCAAAAAGTACTTTGTATGTTTCAATAAGATAAAATCTTTCTTTCTTGACTTTCTGGGTTAATTACCCTAAAGAACATTTTTACCTAGACTGAGGAAAACATCTACCTATTGAGTCTAACTTTGCCTTTATCCCTTGGCTTTCCAAATGGCAATGGGCAAGGTGTGAGAAAAGGGAGCCGAGGGGCAGAGCACTTGGGAGGAGGGTCCAGGCTTTCCTCATTCCTGTTGCAGGTAAGTCAAGATCAAAGGCAGGGGAAGGGAGGGAATAAGGAGGGATGCCACTGTTCTAATAGGCATCAGAGGAGACTGGTTTTGGGGCTGGGGGATTAGCTGGGAGGGGAGAATCCAACAATAAAGAATGACCAAGTGGAAAATGGCTACAGGGTTAAAGACAGCCTGCAGACATTGGTGACCACACCCACTGGGCACTGGGTGGACCACGTGACCAATATCCCCTCCCCCACCCCGTCCCCCAGAGCTGTTTCTAACTTGTTTCTAACTTCTTCTTGTTTCTAACTTGTGCTTCTTAAATTGTAACAGAGTCAGCAAAACCCCCAGCTTCCTAGGCCTGTGCTCTAAGAGGACATTTTGCCTGAGCCTATCATGTGCTTTTATCTCACACATACACAATATCTTTACCTTAAAGATTGAATTGGGTTTTACAGAAGCTCCCTCAGTGATGTTCAAAAATGATGTACTAACAATGCCTTCTCTGTGAGGGACACCTGAGAAAGCACAAAGATAATGCAAATGAGACTCATCTTGAGGCACTGATGATGCTGAGCAACAAATTTGCTTCTGATGCAAGGCTTACCAGAAATAGCAAGACACTGCCAAGGGGTGTTCACTCAGAGAGGTCAAGATGATCAACACTGCCTCCAAATGTTGGTTTTCTCCCACACCAGGATTGTTCTGGTTCAGATTTCCCATGTGAACTTTAAGAACATGTTGTACATTACTTGAACAGAGGAGCAACTCAGCTATGGAGCATTTTCTTTTTCTACCTATGCCTTTTTCCACCTGACCTAGGATGGCACCTGATATAACACAAAGACAATGCAAATGAGATTCAACGTGAATCATTGGTCATACCTAGGACGAAGTTTACTTTTGATTCAAACTTGATGAGCAATAATAGCAAGACACAGCAATTACACAGCCATGTGACATTTTCCAGTGAGCCGTGTCTCATATATCCATAGATTTCAGGTTTATTTACAATAAACAGCTGACACAGACTGGGTATATATCCTGCTATAAAGTAGTTCATAGTTGAGAACTCTTCTTTATCTTTCTGCTGGTAAACACTATTTGTGGTTTCCAGGAAGTCTGCTTACTCATGAGTTTGCAAGGGAATTTTCCTGGTTTCTTTCATTCTTTCCCAGATTTCCCAAATAAAGGTCAAAATTAGATGTCAGGCCTGCTGCTAACTTTACCTTTCTGTCATCTGACAAACTTTTAAAAACACGTCTATGCCCATCACCGTCTTTACTTCATGAAGAACATCTCTAGCGGTCAGGGCAAGATTCTTCTCTGAGGAAGGAGAATTCAAACTCAGAAAAATCAAATGAGTACTCTAGGACCTTAAAGCAAGTTGGGGATAAAGTAGCTTGAGAAATTCGGCGCTTGCTTCGTAATATTCTGTGTTATACTTTTCCTCATGGGTCATGATTCTTTCTCAGGAACAAGATGTAAGTCACCCTTGAAACTCATATGTGTATACATATGAATAAACCATTTCAGAAGCACTGTTTTAAATAATCATCCTTGGGTAATGTACTATGTGCTGTTGTAACTAGTGAGAGCAGTAAATCCTAGAGCTCTGAGCTGCATGGGTGACAGAGGGGCTAACAGATGTCTTTCCAGCCACTCTTTCCAAGGAGAAGGGGACAGCCTTTTGGGTCGTAATAATAATGATCTATTCTTTTATGCAAACTTGATAGTTCATCATTTAGCACATGTAGCATGCTCTTCCTGTATTCATCTTTGAATCTTTGTGCCAGGCATAATATCCCCTGCACATAGAAGGTGCATATTAAACATTTTTGTTGGACTAAATCATCTATATCTGGAAATTCAAAATAAACTTTTGAAGTGGGCAGTTCGGAAATAATTATCTTTACCCTGCAAATGAGGAAAGTAATACTTAAGAAAATTAAATAGCATTTCCAAGTTCACAGCTAGTAGATATCCCAATCAGGTCTTATAACCAGATCTCTAAGAAGGTTCTCCTTCCGTCCTTCCAGGGCTTGTGAATACTATAGCCATGGCTTCTTGCTTCTTTGTACAAGGCCAAGGTCAGCATTGCTACTCAATAATGTCTTCAATGCTTATGTAGCCTCTGCCTCTAATGATCCCCAGCTCAACTGTTGTCATTCAAAAGGCAGAAACTGAAAATGTTCTAGACCCTTATGGTCAATGAAGTTTCACTATGAGGAGTAAAAACTGCACACTTAGTGCAAAGGTCCCTGCCACTAAATACCCCAGTGCTCTGAACAAGACCCTTAACCTAATAAGCCTCCTTTTCCTCAACTGTAAAAGAAAGGAAAAATGAAACCCACTTATTTAAGTGAGTCTCAATACACTGGAATTATATTTTCTGTCTTCGTGGTGAGTGTATTAGTCAGGGTTCTCTAGAGGGACAGAACTAATTTTATAGATACACACACACACACACACACACACACACACATATGAGTTTATTAAGTATTAACTCAGATCATCACAAGGTCCCACAATAGGTCATCTATAAGCTGAGGTATAAGGAAAGGCAGTCCGAGTCCCAAAACTGAAGAACTTGGAGTCTGATGTTCAAGGTCAGGGAGCATCCAGCATGAGAGAAAGATGTAGCCTGGGTGATTAGGCCCATCTTTTTTTTTTTTCCCCCCACATGTTTCTGCCTGCTTTGTATCCTAGCCTCACTGGCAGCTGATTAGATGGTGCCCACCCAAATTAAAGGGTGGGTCTGCCTTTCTCAGTCCACTGACTCAAATGTTAACCTCCTTTGGCAACACCCTCACGGATGCACCCAGGAACAGTACTTTACATCCTTCAATCCAATCAAGTTGACACTCAGTAGTAACCATCACAGTGGGGCAGTTTAATTTCACTAATCGTAATATCCCCAATCAAATACATGCAAGGTCATCATCTTCAACCTCCTTCTGGATTAATCTAGAGTAGGGTCAAACCTCATCTTAACTCAGGGCCTGGGTAACTCAGTGTTTAATCACTTTTGTGGCCTTTAGATATGACTCTTTCAATCCATAAATTGTGGAGAAGCAGAGGACGTATTTAGTACAACTTTCACTTCAGGATAAACCAGAACAACCCAGGGCTTCCATGAACTAAAAAAACAAAACAAAACAATACAAAACAACACCCTTGCTTAAAGTTTAGCAACGAGATCAAATAAATATCCAAACATCACAAAGAAGAGGCAAACAAAATGGCAAGAATGAGAAATGGAGCAAGAGAAAAGGGAAAGCAAGAAAAAAGGAAGAGAAGAAAGAAAGAAGTCCATTGAGCTCAGGAAGTATTAGCCCATGCTGGGCATGTTATCCATGTTGTCACACTAGACTCGCACAACAACCCTGTGAAACAGATTTGGTTCGCATCTGACGGTTGAGGAAAATGTGGCTGAGGTGGTTATAGACTTACATCACTCCAGGGAGGGTCAGGTGACAGACACAGATTAAGCGGGAAGGGAACGTTGAGGCCACAGAGAAGACAGGAACTGGTGGTGAACTAAAGAGGGCTTCCTGCAATAAAAAATACAATTCCACACTCTTACCAGCTAAACTGGAGATCTTTGTTGGCCAGATTCAGCTGTGGACCGACAGTTTTTTTTACCTCTGGTAAATGACAGCTGGTTCATAGAAGAACCACCGTTCAAATCTGTGCTTTGGCCACTCTGGGCTGCATTTTTCATCAGCAGAGGCCAGGATCAATTTTGTCAAGGTTTGTTTTATTTCTCTTCCCATTCCTAACAGCCCAGCCGACTCAGCATTTTCAAATTCTGCAAGTACTCAATCATGAACATCCTCAGACACTTGGTAAGTGAGAAAAAAGATGGAAGCGCAAGGTGTAATTTTTCTAAGAAGCCTTTTAGAGATTCTTGTCCTGCCCACTTATTTCCATTTCCAGAGGTGGGTGGCTCCCAGGAATGCCTTTGCTTAAAGTTATGATTGTCCTTCATAGCTGTCATGACTCTATACTCTTGGACGGGAAAGAAGATGACACAGTCCTAGCCTGGAAACACTACAATTAACCCACAGCTCCTCTCAGGTGCACGTCCTCATTGGCCAGAGCACTGGAACCCAGTAACATGTCCTCTATGGATCTGAGTGTTCAAATGCATGCAACTGAGCACATGGATTTATAGGAAGGTATCTTTTAGTTAAAAGTCAAACAAGATTGACTTTCAGGTTATTCAAGTGACAAAAACAAACAAAAGCCTACATAAAAAATTCTACAGGGCTTAAGAAATTGTGATTTTTATCCTAAATTTCTAACCAACCAAGAGTCTTGGAGGTCTTCCCTCCAAATTTAGCCACAGAAGTAACAATCTGTCTACCTAGAGGCATTATTTATAAATCATTAACTGATGATAGATACATCAGTGCATTTATTTTTATCTCTTTACGTACAATCATCAGCAAGTTCATGTAGAAGAAAGAGACCTTGGGTGTTTTGAGGGAGGTGTGTAATTTCAGCGTTCTTCATTCCAACTGCACAGCTCATACTCACAGCATCAGTTTTACACCTAGAAGATAAGCCCAATTCAAGAGAATGAATTTGAGTGGCCCTGAAACCAGCAGAGCCCAACCTGGCCAAGCAATTCCTGCCTAAACATTAAACTATTCATCTGTAAGTCTAAAGGTTCCAGAGCCCAGACAAAATACAAAAATTCACTGCCATGGGCTCTATATTTTGTGCTGTCATCACTGAAAAGGTTGTGAGGCCGGGCACGGTGGCTCACACCTGTAATCCCAGCACTTTAGGAGGCTGAGACGAGTGGATCACGAGGTCAGGAGTTTGAGACCAGCCTGGCCAATATGGTGAAACCATATGGTGAAACCCCATCTCTACTAAAAATACAAAAATTAGCCAGGCGTGGTGGTACACACTTGTAGTCCCAGCTACTCAGGAGGTGGAGGCAGAAGAATAGCTTGAACCAAAGAGGCGGACGTTGCTGTGAGCCAAAATCACACCACTGCACTCCAGCCTGAGTAACGGAGCGAGACTCCATCTCAAAAAAAAAAAAAAAGAAAAAAAAAGGAAAGAAAGAAAAGGCTGTGAAAGTCACATTTCCGATGAGAACATGTAGCTTTTATGATCTAGGTCTTGTCTTCTTCTCCTCCTGATTATAGGCACAAAACAAGACATTAGTGAGCAGGCAGTTTGTTGGAGTTCAGTGTACACTGATATACATTGACATGCTCGCTGTGTTTTATACAGTCTCCTGACCCTTCCCTCCTGCCTAATGTAAACAAAAATTATTTGTAATTAAGCTATTCATTAAAACAAACATCATCAGTGAATGCCTACTATGTGCCAAAACTTACATCAAGTCCTTTGTATCCATTGTTTTATTAAAAAATCACAGCAGGCCAGGTGCAGTGGCTTACACTTATAATCACAGCATTTTGAGAGGCCAAGCCAGGCAGATCATTTGAAGCCAAGAGTTGAAGACCAGTCTGCCCAACATGGCAAAACCCTATCTCTACTAAAAATACAAAAATTAGCTGGGCGTGGTCATGCACAACTGTAATCTTAGCTACTTGGGAGGCTGAGGCACAAGAATGGCTCGAACCCAGGAGGCGGAGTCTGCAGCGAGCCGAGATCATGCCACTGCACTCCAGTCTGGGTGACAGAAGAGTGAGACTGTCTCAACAAAACAAAACAAAACAGCAATTCTATAACCTAGGGGCAATTAGAATTCCAACTATGCAGATGATGAGAAATGAGCTTTAGAGGGGTTAATTTGTCTGAAGTTACACGTCTAAAGTTTATGAGCCAGCATTTCCGTCCAGGTTTTTCTGATTCCAAAACAATGTCTATCTCTAGCACTGCTCAGCTTTTATTTATTTAGTTTTTAATCACTCTTCTCCCTTCTCCAATTTTAGCCACCACTTCTTAGGCTCCTCAGGCCAGTGCTTTAGTCGCATCACAGCTCCCAAAATATATCTCCCCCGAAGGCACGGTTTTTCTGCAGGCAGATAACAGTGTCAGGATTCTAACAGTGGTTACCTGACCTCCAGCTTTCAAAGAAAATAAACACAAAGGAGTGACCCTTCACTGTGATCCTGCCAGAGCAGTGTTAACATGGAATATACTTTGGGCTTAGAAGAAACTGCAAATATGCCTACAAGGAAGGTGTTATTCAGGGTCATTTTAATGTGGTAAATCCATTGACCATTGGAGTCAATTTTTAGCAAAAACCAAATGAAATGCACCTACTGAGAAATCCTGACAAGTCAATCACATTCTTCCCAAGAGTTGCTGCTAAAAGTGTCTGTGATTTTGACCAATTCTTGGTCACATGGGCAAGAAGTTCCCAAAAGGAAACAAAAGTCTGACAATAAAGATGAGTTTTCCTCCGCGTTTTCTATATACAAACCTCTCCTCTTTGAAAATGGGCTCTGTGGGTGATACAAGAAACCACACTTCAGAAGTCAGAGAGGACTGGTTGTAAATACCAGCTCAGACATTTTCTCGTGTGACCTTGGGCAGAAAAGTGACTTCATCTCACTGTATTCTTTAGTTTTCTGATTTACAAATCAGGGATAACGTTGCAAGTTAGGTTTTCCAGAAGCAGATCCTAAGATGAGAATTTGTACTACTAAGAAAGTGCTCCCAGGGGAAACTGGAAATTGAGCGGGGGATGCAAGAGGGGAAAACGGAGGAAGCTAAGCAGGTGTGTAGTCTCAGGCAAAGGTCCAGCAGACAGAGGGTAACTCTAGCCTAATGCTGCGGAGACCTCTGCGTTGTAAATTACACCTCAGAGTTGGCTTTATCCATAGGAGCTGGGGCCTTCATGTTTCTGTATCCATTAGTCATTGGTGAAGGGTGGTGGGAAAGGAGGGTAGATGTAAATTTTGAAGCACTTGCAGCTCTGCAAAGCAAACTCCACTGGCCCAAGGAAAATCTTAGGAAAAAATAGCTTGAGATGCTTGCTGTTAAAAGCAAGAGCACATTCAAACTGGAGGTGCACAAAATGGGCAAAAAGGGACCCCAGGTGGTCTGAGTGAAGCACCAGCGTTGTCCACCACACATAACCATACCTCTCTTGCTGGGTTATTATGAGCATTTCTGGACGCACTTGATAAATATGCATTACTGTTGTTGCTGCTGCTGTTGTTTTACTAACCTTGCCCATAAAACCCTCTAAAGCAGGTCTCTCCACACTTACAGCTGACAGTCCCACTAACTGGACTTGGTGATGCCCATGTTCTGGGTTTGCCAGCCAGGGTGGTGTCTGAATGCTGATTTCACATCATCAGTTCTCTCTAATTGGCTCTGTGCTTGTTGCCCAGTCTCATGACCACTGTCCTTTTGGGATCTCCTCTACTGGGTCAAAAGGCCCCTCTTCTTGCCAAGAGGGATGTTCTTGAGAGAGGGACCTGGCAGAAGTGCCAGGTGTGAGTGCTGCCTTCTCTCTCTCAGTGGTACCATTGGCCTCCAGCAGGACTTGACAGTCCCAAATCCTCCTCTTATTAAATAAACCCTTGACCTTTTAAAGTTTTGCGTGTTCAGCTTCCTCCCCTAAGGGGAAGGGATTCCCTGGAATCCACAAAAGGGCTTCTTTTCCCTTTGTGCCTGAGGTTCTATCCCAAGGGAACTTGTGCAGCCCCTTCCTCCCTAGGGAGCCTAAGATACCCACAGGAACAATGGGGCCTGCTCTTTATTTGATGAATCTTCCCTAACAACCAGCCTTTCCCAGGTGCAGGCCAGGCAAACTCATCTGTGAGGGAGCCTCCCCTCTGGGACTAATCCTCCACGTTAAAAGATTGCGCCTTTCTCCAAAGCCACCCTTTATACACATCAGTTCGCAAGAGCTGCATCTTCTCACAATGCCTGAGGGCCCCCTTGGCCACACTACTGTAGGCCCTCATTTTCTGGGCTGCCATCATCCCCGAAATTAATCTGAAAGAGGCCCCTTTTACAAGAGTGGCAGCAAATATCCGATTCAATTTGCTTTCACCCAAGATTTCCCAGGAGTCATGCCGAATGAGATAATCAATGATGATTATAGGGTTTGGCCTGCCTCACTGAGCCAAAGTGTTAAAAAGGAGGGGGGAATTTCTGCTTCGGTGCTCACCCAAGTCAGGCACTAATTCGGGCAGATCCATTGCTTTTCTCAGCAGCTCTAAACCATATGTGCTGCAATAATCACGCTGGGTAGGTAGAGGCGATTAGTCCTCCCACCTAAGCAAAGAAAATGCATTTTTACTTCTCCAACGCAAAACAACAACAACAAAAATGTATAGAGCATCTGCAGCAAAAATGAGTAGGCTGTTCAAACCAGTGATGCCGAAGAGATTTAATTTAGACAGGCTAATCTGTCCTTGTCTCAGCTAGAGAGACTAGTCAATGCCTTTGCTACTAATCCAATCAAGATAAAGTATTAAATTACTTGTTGCTGCCATCTTAATCCAGAGAAGACCGTTTTCTGCTTGGCTGATTATTCTGAAAGACCATTGTTTCCTTCCTCCAAGGAAGGAAAGCAGGGGGGAATGGCCGAGGGACCAAAGAAATCCTCCAGATTCCTCACACCCTTCCCTGTCCTCACCCCTCTCTTTTTTGCCCCTGTTAGTCTTATACTGGCTGTTTTTGGGTGGGGTGCTCCTGGGCTATGCACATTTTTGCAAAGACTGTGTATTAGTCTGTTAGTGAATTGCTATAAATTCCTTAAAGTGGGTAATTTATAAAGAAAAGAGATTTAATTGGCTCACAGTTCTGCAGGCTATACAGGAAGCATGACTTGGGAGACCTCAGGAAAGTTACAATCACGGTAGAAAGCCAAAAGGAAGCAGGCACGTCTTACATGGCTGGAGCAGGAGAAAGAGAGGTGGGGAGGTATTACACACTTTAAACAACCAGATCTCATAAGAACTCACCATCATAATGACTGCTCCAAGGTGGATGGTGTTAAACCATTAGAAACCACCCCCCATGATCTAATCACCTCCTACCAGGTCCCAACTGTAACACTGGGGCCTACAACTAGACATGAAATTTGGGTGGGGACACAGATCCAAACCATATTAGGCAGTAACCCAAAATGTGTGTTAGTTATCCATTGCTGTGTAACAAATACATACCCCAAAACTTAGCAGCTGGAAACAACAAATGTGTACTCTCACTGTTCTTCAGGGTCAAGAATGAAGGAGCATCTTGGCTGTGTGGTGCTGAATCAGAGTCTCTCACAAGACTGCAATCAGAGTGTCAGCCAGGGCTGCAGTCATCTCAAGGCTTGGCTTGGGGAAGGCCAGCTTCTGAGCTTACCCACTCTCCCACGGCTGTGGGCAGGCCTCAGAAAACCAGCTTCCAGGCTCACAGATGTGGGCCTTTCCACAGGGCTGTGTCATAGCATAAAGGCTGGATTCTCCCAGAGTAAGCAACCCAAGAGAGAGTGTAAGAGCACACCCAGACCAAAGCCACAGCTTTTTTATAACCCAGTATCAGAAGTGACATCACACCACCCTTGCAATATTCTATTGGTTAGAAGTATCAGCTAGTCCTGCCCACACTCAGAGAAGAGGATGATACAACGATGTGAATACCAAGGAGACTGAGTTATTAGAGACCATTTTAGTGATGACTGTGACAAACAGGAGACTTTCCCTCTCATAGATATCACCTGAGCATAAACATTGAGAAGTTTTGTCCTGTTAGATGCACAGCTCTTACATGTCTGAGGCAAGCTCCAAAGGGAGTTTCCTTTTCGTGGTGCAAAGAATGTTATATAGAGAAGAAAAGGGCATCTGCACAAAATTGATCTGGATATTCAAGATCAGAAATAGACCTGGAAGCAGCGTCTGCCTTCCCAAAAACTTGACTAAGGGCAATGGGCTAAGGATGTGCATGTTGGCCTAGGTGCTGCCTGGGTAACCTTTCTAGCACCAAAAGTCAGAAGCACACATGAGAACTACAGGTTAGGACTGCAGAGACGTCAACAGGTAGAGAAGAGGACAGGAGACCTGGGTTAGAAAGATCTGGTTGGTGATCTCTTTTATCCTTCTGTGCAATATGGTTACAGTCATAGCCCAATGAAACACACCTCTCAGTATCCATACCTTTGTGTAGTCCCCTCCCACACTGACTCTGGGCTTGTCCATGAGTCTTGCTCTAGCCAAGTTAACTAGGTGTAAGCAGAGGCTTGATTTGTGCTTATGAATTTGGGCATGCCCTCTGGAAATGCTCCCTGAAGACCATCATGCCAAGAAGACTCCAGGATGTGAAGAAACTTGAATGAAAGACAACATGGAGAGGAAGATCCAACCAACGTAGCTGAGTTCAGTCAACCTTCCAGCTGAATGCAGCTACATGAGCAATCCCAGGTGAGACCAGTGGAAGAATCACCCTATAGAATGTTAAAATAGTAAGTCACTGTTATATTAAGCCATTAAGTTCTGAAATGGTTTGCTTATACTGCATAGTTAACTGATACAAAATCGGTACCTGGAAGTGGATGCTGCTATTGAAAATAAAATTTAAAAAACTATATTTATTAATGTGGCATTGGCTTTGGGACTGGGCAATGGGCAGAAGCTGATAGAGAATTAGGAAGCTATTAGTAGAAGCTAGAAATGCATTGAGAAAACTGCCAGGAGAGGCTGGGAAAATGTCAAGCCAAGTTACCATTGAGGAGCAACTGGCAAAACTTCCGTCTGAAGTAATTTGAAAGACAGGAAATGTACTAATGAATGTGTGGATCTCCCTAAGGAGATGACGAGGCAGAACGCTGACAATGGTTATTGGCTTTTTCTAGCTGAGTATGATAAGGAATGAGAAGAGAAAGAGAGATGTACTAAAGTCATTTCTATTTGTAAGCAAAATTTAAAGAAAGTACAGAGGACCTGATGCATACTGAGTTTCTAAATAAAGCTGGTTTTCTTTGTAATATTTCCAGTCTTTTCAACAAGCAAAAGATTATCAAGGGAAAAATGAAAATGGCTCCAGGATCACAATCAAATCAAGAATGTAGGTATAAGACTCTCTGAAAAATCAAGATGTTGTCTAATAGACCTTCTCAGCTAGACAAAAATCTTAAGGGCCTTGTCCTACAGCAGCACCCTGAAATTCCCCATCCAAGTAGAGAAGAATCTATTTCAAATATAGTTGTGAATATGGTTTTTGTTTAATGGAGTATAATGTGATACACAGAAAACCCAAAACATTTTTAAAGGAGTTGTAGCAGTTTGGATTGAAGAAAACACACACAGTTTAAAACACAAAGAGGACTGTGGTCCCCAAAGTTTACAGTTAGAAAGCAGGCTAAGAAAGCTACAAACATGAACCCTCTCCTATGGAAGGAAAAAGAAATTCAAAGAGTAGAACCAAGAGCCTAGAAGGTGAATTTAAGGGCCAAGGAAAACAGCTGATTAGGAAACTACTCCCAGAGAGAAGAGCCAGGCCCTAGTAAAGGAATATTGCCTGCCTTGGGTAGAGGGCTCTGATGACATGTGCCTGTGCCTGGCTAGTTTTCAGAATTGCTACGTACCAGTGACTGCTAGTGCCTCTTGCTCTTCTCCTTTTCGAATAAGAGTGACTATTGTATCATTTAGTCCCTGTCCCTAGGTGCTTTAAATTCACAGGTTTCTGGATCAAGAGGATCTGCTGCACCCAAGAGGCTTTTTCTGTATCCAGACCAGATGAAGATCACAAGCTCCAGGATTCTGAGCCTTATGTTATAACTGGGTGAGATTTTTGAAGATCTTGGGAGGTATAACTTTATTTTGTATCTGGGAAGACTATTAGTAACTGTAGTCAAATGGAAAACTGTGGTAGGTTAAATATAGCCACAGAGCTTTGCAGCTAGCTCCTCCCCTCAGAAGATTGAATCTATTCTGACCTTTGAGTTTGGCCTGGGTTTGTGACTCAATTTGCCCAGTGGAATGTAGAAGAAACAAAACTATCTGTGTCCTAGGTCTAGTCCTCAAAGGAGCCTTGCAGCTTCCTCCATCATCCCCTTTGAGCCTGTTATGTCCTCACTGTAAGAAAGCTGGTCTATTTGGAGACTAGAATCCATGTGAAGGAGCATCAGGGTGTCCTAGCTAAAAGCACCAACTGGCAGATAGGTGAAGAAGGCCATCTTGGACCTTGCAGCCTTGCTGACTCTCCAGCTGGATGCAGTCCCATGAGTGGGCCCAAACAAAACTGTCAGAGGATCAACCTAGACAACTCAAGGAATTATGGGATATGATAAACTGTTGTTGTTTTAGGCTGCTAAGAATAGAGGTAATTTGTTACACATAAATGGTTAACCAGTTTATTCTCACTACCACTAGAACTGTCAGACTTACCCGGGCAGGAAACAGTGGAATTTAGAACAATCCTGTGGTCCTAGAGGCTTCCAAGCCAGAAAGCAGCCCCTGCCCAATGCCTATTCTTTCTCTTTTAGTTATGTTACAGAAGTAGTTCACAAATGTCTGGTGATCCTTTTGTTCTCCAGAGGCAATTGGACTCAGCAAAAACAGCTGAATTCCATGCAAACAACTCTGACTTAAACAAGATTATTCTAATAAATCACAAACCAAAAGCCCCTTTTAAAATCAGGGCTTCCTGAGAGTCCAGGGGAAATTGAAATTGAGTGATTCCAGTGGATGATGCTCAGTACAGTGGCTGTAACGCCATAAGGTCACCTGCCCAGGTTGCTCTGGAGGAAAACTGCATTTGATTTCACCAGCAGGTGAGCAGACTGGATCACTTTGGTGACTTGAATGTCCTGGGATGCCATCAGGCCATCCTTCTGCTGTTAAGAAGTGCTGCCTGGACAGCACGGTTATCACAAAAAGAAATCTTTATCTGTTTTTTCCCTGGAACTAAGCCTGCTCTCTAAATCAGTATGCAGAGTGAAAACCCACTGAGACATGAGGGACAGCTCTGCCACCCTGCTCTACTGCCTGGTAAAATTCCACTAGCTTGTCAAGATCCAGCAACAGCATCGCTTCCTCTGGGCAAACGTCACTTGCTTTCATTCCACTCCCCCATGTGGTAGAACAATAATGCCAGGGACTGCTATCCTTAACACTGTTGTACATCATAAGTACACTGCCTTAGGATTGTCTGCGCCTCCATCCCACTGACTCAGGCTCACTTTAAAAGGAAGAATTTTGCTGTAACTGTCTTGATACATTCAGTATGCACCTGACACATGGAAGACATTGGGTAAATAGCTGCTGAATTAATTCATTCAGCCACGTTTTATCAAATTCCTACTTTGTGCCAGGTGCTTGCTCTGGTGTCACAGCAGGAAACAAAACACACAAATTCTTGCCTTCAGAGATCCTAATTTCTACTCAAAGGAGTCAAAGTATACATAGAAAATAATAAATAAATTGTAGGGTATATGAGAAGATAACAAACGTTATACAGAATAATAAAACAGGAAAGGAGAATGAGGAACAGCAGTTTTAATAGAAGCTTGCGTTTGAGCAAAGACTCCTAGGTATAGAGGAATTTAACCAAGTGGATCTGGGGAAAAAGTGTCCTAGGCTCAAGACACAGTCAGTGCAAAGGTCCTGGGGTAGGGGTATGCCTCGTTTATTTGAAGAACAGCAAAGAGGCCTCAGTGGCTGTAGCCATGTGAACAGGGAGCATCTGTTATGAGATAAAAATAGAACTGGTAACGGTATTGGGTGTTGTTTGTGTAGGAATTTGTAGGGCAGAGTAAGAATTTCAGCTTTTATGTTGAGAAGAGGAGTGACACAACCTAACATAGGCTTTTAAAGGTGCCATTAGACTGTTCAATTCAGTAAAAATAAAAAGAACTGTAGGAAGGTTTGAGTGGCAGCAGTTAGGAGGCAACAATGACAACCAAGGTGAGAGAAGATAGTGGCTTACACCAGGAGTAGCAATGGGGATGGTGAAAAGTAGTCAGGCTCTGGGTATATTCTGAATAGTCTTTTCTAACAGATTAGGTGTGTTGTGAGAAAGAAGGAGAAGTTGTGAAGAGTCAAGGGTAACTTCAAGATTTTTGGCCCGAGGAACAGAGAGAGGACTACTATTGGCCGAGGTGAAAAGGACAGGGGTGGAACCAGCTGTGGAAGAGATCACAAGGCCATGTTTGGAAACACTGAGTTTGGTATTTCTACCAGCGAGACATTGAGGAGATGGTGGGATATTTGAGTCTGGAATCCATGGAGAATGTGTGGGCTAGAGATATAAATTTGAAGGAACTAATAAACTTGAGCACATTACTCTTTTGATTTTATCTCCTCAACAGTAAATTGAGGTGGCGGGAGAGGATACTAGGCAAGATATTAAAATAAATGATTATCTGCAATTCTTTCCTGTGCTAACATCAAGCATTTATCTAAAAGACAATTCAGCATCCCACACTGCTCACCTCTGGCATTCTGCCTTTTCGGGCCTCTCCGTTTGTGATTCCATTTTTCAGGCTTCTGTGAGACATCACTCAAATGAGAGCCCAGATGTGACAGCAGAGCCAGCTGGTGGCAGTGGATGGTGACACAGCTTTTAGATACACTGGGCTACTGGCTATAAAGAGGGCAAAGCTGGCAAAGGAAGGTACAACTGCTTTATCACAAAACAGCAGACCCAGAGATAGCAACGGCTGCAGAGGGCAGGCATGAAGCTGCCCTCTTTGCGAAAGAAGCTAGTGCTGTCCACCAGGCAGTGGCACAAATGGCATTGTTCTTTCCAACGCTGAGCAGGATGCTGTTTGCAGGATTACTTTAGAAGCAGGATAAACGTATGCCTTGCTTTGCCCAGGACAGTCTGAATTGGCATCCTTTATTCCAGTGTAATTATTAACAGCAGCTTCTTTCACTCTCAGAATTATCCCAGTTTGAATGATAAATTACATGATTTCTCATCTTATAAGCTTGCCTCTTCACATCTTTTTCCCGGAAAAGCCCTAGCGTGGTCTTTCCCTCATGACCCAGAACTTTCTGACTTTTGATCAGTTATGAATTAACTCAATGTCCATGGGCCAACCCTGGAAACATAACAAAAGCTCCAGATTTTCTTTTTGCTGCTTCCAATTCCCAACCCACTGAAAAGCAAGGGACCCAGGCTTTGCTTCAATGGAGCGAGGGTCCAGGGAAGGACCTAGAGAATGATTTCTGCATGTGATTCTACTTAAGAATCACTAGGGTCACTGTAGCTTTCTTGGCTCCTGAACTTACCTTCTTTGTGTCTAAGCCTCGTAAGAACCTTGTAGCCAATAGTGTACAATGGCTCGGGTCACCTACACAGCGGGGATTTGACCACATTGCCTGGTTCCACATTCATTCATACCGTTGCTCATTAATAAACTCTCTTTGGCTGGCATGGTGGCTCATGTCTGTAATTCCAGAACTTTGGGAGGCAGAAGCAGGCAGATCACCCAAGGTCAGGAGTTCGAAACCAGCCTGGCCAACATGGTGAGCCCCATCTCTACTAAAAATACAAACATTAGCCAGGCGTGGTGGTAGGCACCTGTAAACCCAGCTACTCGGGAGGCTGAGGCAGGAGAACTGCTCAAACCTGGGAGGCAGAGGTTGCAGTGAGCTGAGATCATGCCACTGCAGTCCAGCCTCAGCAACAGAGGGAGATTTCATCTAAAAAAAAAAAAAAAAAAAGCTCTCTTTCCATTCGTGCAACAAATACCAGATGCTTCCTATGTGTAGATGCTCTCAGGTCCAGCATAAAACAGAGACGTCACCATGACTTGATGTAGAAAGTAAGAAGACGAAAAAAAAAAAAAAAGGGAGGTCCAGCTGACCAGAAAGCAATCTGATGATAAAAGTCCTCCTGTCCTTCAAACCAACATTTTGCGCATTGATTATTCACTCCATAAACATTTTTCTGGTGTCGTTAATCGAGTACAGGCCACTTGACATCGTTTATTGTATTTAATCCTTACGGCCATACTCTGAGGTCGATATTACAATGTCAGATTGGTAGATGGAAGCCCGAGGCTCAAAGAAGTTAGATGACTTGCTGAAGGTCACAAGGTTGCAGCACAAGAATTGGAACCAAGGTCTGTATGTATACGTTTTCCAGATGCCATCTCCACACAAGGCACTGCCAAAACCCTCTTACCCAACTCTGCTAAATGTAAGAGTTCTTGGAACACACAGCTGAGACCTCGGGGAAGGACCCACACCCACGTCCTTTCTGACTGAAGATAGAGCTAGGACTAGGGTGAGGCGGGTGAGGCACTAGCCTCAGGGCAAGATTTAAAGGACACAAAAACCTCGATAATAATGATAATTAATAATTCAATGCAACATTTTTTAAAATAATGAATTGCAAATTTGTAACCTTTGACCAACAGCTCCCCATTTCCCACAGCCCCAGCAAGCTTGCAGTTATAAGATGAATAAGTTCTGGAGGCCTAATATACAGCATGGTGACTATAATTAATGATAATATATTGTGTACTTGAAACTTGCTAAGAGAGTAGATCTTAAATATTCTCACCACAAAAAAATAAAAAAACTGTAACTGTGAGGTGATGGATATGTTAATTGTCCTCGAGTGTAATCGTTTCACTGCATATATGTATATCAAAATATCACATTACACACCTTGAATATATATCATTTTTATTTGTCAATTATACCTCAATAAAGCTAGAAATAGAATTTTAAAAATTGGCAAACTGCAGCCCTTGGCCCAGCTGCCTGTTGGTAAATAAGGCTTTATTACATTTCACATGTCAAGGCAAGTCACCTCCACTGGCTCCAGGTACTTGGCTTCGCTTGCAGAATAAAGGTTTTCTTTGCCTTTTTCACCTGGAGGGCAGAGCACTTGTCTGTAAATAAAGGCCATATGCAAATTAAGGTCCTGGACAATCACAAAGAGTGACACAAGGAGGCAGACTGCTCTCCAGTTCCTCCCCAGGGCCGGAGTAACCTTGAGGTGATTTTTAGACATGAACAAGAAACAGGCAGCCAGTGTGAGGATAACTGGAGAAGAGGAACCCAGAGGTAGGAGGACAGCGCAAGGTGGCTCAAGTCCCGATCCCAGAGGGATGAGTTCAGCCATTGGTGTGAACATGGAGGGACGCAGTAAGAACTGTGACGTGTGCTGTCACTGTTTTTAACGCAAATACCCTCCGCGACCTGGGCTCCACCATCCACACGCGGTGATTCCAGCTCTGCTGCTGAGCAATTATTAATGGGAAAAGAGAGTCCTGAGGCCCCCAACAGCCATTTTTAACTGTGGACATTATTGCTCAATTTTGAGCTGCACCCGGGGACTCATAAGAGGAAGACATAATGCTTGTTTGTGGAACTTTTATAGCTAATTGACATTTTTTCAGTGCTCCCCCGACAGCTGTAGTTACCTCCTGATTGGAAGGGCCATGAAAAGCATCAAGTCGCGCACCGTCTCCAGATGGGCCCATATTTCTGATGTACAAATGAAAAAAAAAAAAAAAGAGTATAAATAAAAAGCCGTCAAAATAAACACACTCGAAAGTGATAAAGAGGAGCTGCAGTGATTGGCGAAAAGATCTCTCTGTGCAAAAACGAGTGCTATTTTCATACTAATTGAGGAGGTTTTACTATCTGGAGCTGTCAGATCTCTTCCTTTCTCGGAAACATTTTCCATCCTTCTACATCTGTTTTTGCTCTACAGAGAAAGGGGAACAGGGAAGCAAATGTCTCCTTCCCCCGCCAATGTGCCTCAAACACCTGGCCTCAAGTGATCCTCCTGACTCGGCTTCCCCGAGTGCTGGGATTATAGGTGTGAGCCACCATGCTCAGCCTGAAATTTTCTTTCATTCAGTCAGTTCAGCAACTCTGAGACAAAATGGGCTCATTTGTCTCCGTGGTTTCAGCACAAGTCCCCAAACAGGCTGTTACTGTTCCTGCTGAGGTCTCATGCCATCCCTGAACCAATTACTGTGGCTGGGGTGATGTGGCAAGCCTGGGTCAGGTAGGAGGCTGGGACGGGCTGGTCTCAGCCCTACTGCATCATGGGTGGAGAGGTAGCGTGGTGCACTTACCCAGAGGAAAATCTGGAAGCTGCTTGTTACAAGAAGAAGGGGCAAAGGATGCTGGGCTGGGAAAAATAATTGACGTACATTGCAACATTAGCTCTAAGAGCACAGTTTTCTGGAATGCTTCAATGCCTGAGAGTTTTAGTCTCTAGTTCTATAGCAAGCAGACTCGGAGATGAATTAGGTGCAGGTGGATTGTTGCAGATGGCTCTTGGGACAGCATCAGGGAGAGAGGCAGGGAAGCTGGATTGGGCAGAAGAAGGAGTGCAGCTGCTATGCAGTTACAACAGCAGTCTCAACTCACCCCACAAGGAGCTCTAGAACTCAGACAGCTCTTGCAGGTTACCCTGAACTGAACCAAGGGGCCAGCCCTTGTTACCTTCTGCAGTGACCAGTCATTGGATGCGATCTGCCCCTTGGTAAGGGTCCTAACCTTTAGTGAGGAGGCTCTCGTCAGCCGAGGGCAATTCTTGGGGGAGGGACTCAACTGAGGGCCATCACTAGGCAGCATTCCTAGCACTTAGGGAAAGGAGTGCCTCATCCTGAAGGGGAGGATCTGGGAGGAGGCCCAGAATGAAGAGGGTCCAAGGAGGGAGCAGTCAAGTGAGGGAGTCAAAGTCACATTCCCAAATGTGAGGCTTCAAACTCTACTTACCCTGGTACCAGCAGTCAGTACAGCCTGAACACTCTGATCTCGGGAGAGCTAGTTCCATGCCATCTCCTAAATCTCTCACATGGGACTCTAAGAGTATCGGAGGGTGAGAATAAAGAGTCTCTGTAATTAATACTCTGTTGTTTTTTAAAAGCCTGGGGAACTTAAATGCTGGTTGTTGGAGTTTCAGTTCAAGAAAATTCTATTCAGATTTGGGTTACAGAAACTACATTAGTAGCCAAGGAAAGAGTGACATGGGCCTCACACTAAACGCACTAAATCAGTTCAAGGACAGGAAAAGAAGCAGTTGTTCAAATGGGAACCCTCAGGGGCCAACAAGAGTGTATTTCTTAAAGTGTGTCAGGGGAAAATCAATTCCCAAAAAAGGGGTAGGAAATGAAGAGAAAGTCTTTAAAAAAACTGTAATCAGAGAATTAGTCTAAGTCTTCTTATTAAAGAAGGTTTCTTTTTAAAGGCGAATCACACAGAAATCCAGAAAATTTGGTACAAAGAAGGTGGGGGATTCTGAAACCAAGAAGAATGAGATAAATATAGTAGGATATGACCAGTTCTGCACAAACAGCTTTTCAGAGGGAGAGATGTGAGATACCAAGTCTTCTCACTTCTCTTCCATTGCTGATCTTTTCTTACAGTGGTTACAGACCTAATGCTTGTAACTGTGCTCAAGCTGTCCACAGATGCCTGAAATGGAAAACAAATTGTGTTCGCACAAATACGTTCTTCTGAAGGGAGCATCCGTAAATTTCAGCTGATCCTTAAAAGCAACTATGATTCCGTGAATGTTTAAGAACAAAAATCCAGCCCAAATACTGACTGTAGTGGACTATTATAATGAGAAGGGGAAAAGAGTTCAAAATACTTTTATTTCCTTTTTAAGTAGATTTCTCATTTTCAGGTTTCACAATTTAAAATACATAGTGTGTTCAGTGAATTGTTTTCTCTCCCTCCCCTGCCCACTTCTCCCTGGTTTTCCTCCACATAGCAAATAATATTATCAGTTTTTGTGTTGTTTCCATAATGCATTCTTTATATATTTGCACATTATATATACAGACACATATATGGGCAAGCATGTTATATATACACATGTGCACACACATATATGGGCAAATATATACATGCATCCATATATTTGCCCATGTATGATGTGTATATGATGTTACATTTATATATGCATGCATGCGTATGTGTGTGTATATATATATAGTTTTGTTCTGAGACAGAGTCTCACTCTGTTGCCCAGACTGGAGTGTGGTGGCATGATCTCAGCTCATTGCCACCTCTGCCTCCCGAGTTCAAGTAATTATCATGCCTCAGCCTCCCAAGTAGCTGGGATTGCAGGCATGTGCCACTACTCCCGGCCAATTTTTGCATTGTTAGTAGAGACGGGGTTTCACCATGTTGGTCAGACTGGTCTCAAACTCCAGACCTCAGGTGATCCACCTGCCTGGCCTCCCAAAGTGCTGGGATTATGGGCGTGAGCCACCTAGCCTGGCCTATATAATTTTACCCAAAGAGCAGTGTACTATAGAACACTATTCTCTGCTTTCTTTCTTTTACTTAATATATCCCTACCTGGGCATTGATGGACAAGTGGTAGAATACATCACCCCAAAATATGTCACTTTGGCAAAGGATTATTTTTGAGCTAATGACACTTGAAAAAGAACAAATGCAATAAGGGCATTCTAATCTCCTGTTTTCTTTCTGGAAACACGAGATAAAAACTCCCATGTGAAAGATGCCCTCCCTGTACCATTAGAAAGAAAACATTCTACGGTAGTAAGTCATAGCCAAGAGAATTCTGTACAAACAGGCCTTGTTAAAAGACTTCTTATCTTCCTTGAGCTTCCCCACATAGTTTACTTTTCCACAATTGTCTCTCTTTGTTCAACCTCATAGAAAAGTATTTCGGTTTTGCCACTTCTTTGGGTCTTCATTTCCTTTTGAAGGCTCCCATGTCATGTAAAATTTATATGCAATTGTATACTTTCCTTCTGTCGGCGTCTTATATCAATTTAATTCTCAGACCCAGCTTAAAACTCTACAAGAGAAGAGGTAAAATTTTGCTTTCCCTGCAACATAAAGATCTTCCTTGTTATTTCAAAGGGCTCTTAGTATTCTATTGATGGATATACCATAATTTATTGCACCAGTTCCTCAATGATAAACATCTTGGTTATATAAAAATATTTTACTGTTATGGCCACTGCAATAAATAAGCTTGATCATGCATAAATTCGTGTAAAAATATCTGTAAGATAAATTCCTTTAAACAGAATCTCTGGGTAAAATGGTAAATACATTTGTAATTTTGATAGGTATTGCCAAATGACTCTTCATCAAGCTTGTACTAATTTAAACTCCCTACAGCAATATATAAGGGTGGCTATTACCTCATACTTTTGTCAACAGAGTGTATTAATAAACTTTTTATCTCTAGGATAATAAGTGATAAAAGTATCTCAACAAAATTTTACTCATATTTCTCTTATTTTGAGAAAATAGCATCTTTTTATGTAAGTATTATTCATATTTTCTGTGAGACACATCTTTGTATACTCTTTCCATTTTTCTATTTATTTGTAGGAGATTTTTATATATTAAGTTAATCATTTTTTTATTTGAGATGGTCATCAGAATGAGTGTTAAATAGCTTTCAAAAATGTATAGAAAGAAAAAGAAGCCCAAGTAGAAATGTGTTCTAAGAGGAATAGAAATATGCAAAAAAAAAAAAAAAAAAAAAAAAAAAAAAAAAGGCAGACAGACTTAGAAGGGATTAGGATAAGTGGGCTAAAGAGGAAGAAAGGCAAAGTGTTCCTGAGAGTTAAACATTAAAACCTGGAAGAGAGATATAACGATTTCCTATAGAATAGGAAACAAGAGCATATGTAAGTTAAGATAGGCTAAACAGCTGTAACAAATACATGCAAAAATGCAGCAAAGCAAATATAGTAGCAATTTATATCTTGCCCAGTAACTGTCTGGGGCAGGTGACTCTCTCAATGTGGAGATTTAAGGACACACATCCATCCCCTAGGGTCTTTGTTCTGGTTTGTATCCACTTGTGGAAAGAAAAGAAAGTATGGAGCAGGTTTGCCCACTTCTTAACAGCATTGGCCTTCAAATGTTTTGCTTCACCTACACTTCTATTCAGTTCGTAAGAAGTAGTCACTTTTCTACACTTCACTGGGTAGGGAGCTGGGATAGAATGAGCCTGGTTGGGCAGCCACTTGCCAGTGACTACTCTTTCTATGGAAGTGGGGAACAATTTTCGTGGACAGCCAGCCATCTCTAACACTGGCAAGAGACACAGAGAAATAGATTAGGTACAGAAGACTCAAAGAAATGAGGCATTTATAGTAAGCAGAAGCCTTTACCTGGCTTCACAGACCAAGATCTGTGGGTCAGATGTGGCCCGCCCTGCTACTGAGAGCACTGGCAGAGTTGTCTGCTGTGTTCCCGATTTTCTCCTCATTGTCTAGAATACTGGAGCATAGCAGTACTCAATAAATTACCTGTCGAATAAAGTTTTCCACCAAGAGGAACCAAAGCTGAGGCTGAGGGTGGCAAAGTGCACTGCCCTGCCCAAGACTTGCCCTGGCATTGAGGGTCACAAGGCTACTCGTGGACTCAGGCCCCACCTTGCTTTTCCAAGTCCCTCTTTAGTCTTGGCCTGGGATTTTTCTTGTTTGACTTGGAGACCTTCTCAGCGTTTGAACTCAGTCTCCATATTTCCACAGAAGTTCAAAGTGTTTGTTATCAGCCCTCAAACTCCTAAAGACATCTCTCTAAAAGTCTTGGATTTTAGTGTGAGTAAATAATAATTTTGATTTTGTTTATTACTTTCCATTCCTCCAGTGACTCCTCCCAATTTCCTGCTCCTTCTCTTACCCCTAATCCTCAAAGAAAAATGTAAGGCTCAAACAAAACATGAAGTTGGAGAATTGTCATTCCTATTCCTTCCCCCAAATACTTTGGTCCCATTCAATAGCATCATAAACTAGGGTGAGTTTATCAGCAGCAATCAGGCTAAATCCAGTCCATTCGTAACTATTTCAGCCTCATGACCTACAATTGTAAACTCAGATTCATAATATGTGTAACAACTCCCCTAGCTGTAGTCGCAATACTGGACATGACATTGTGTACCAGTGCCAAGGCCACCAATGGAGGGTGCTGCTGTCTCATCAGACCTACCTCTGAATTTTTAGTTTTGTAATTTAAAATGGTATGTTTTACACAGAGGAAGTCATCAAAGCTGTATAAAGCAAAACAAAACAGGCCAAGGCATAGCCCGTTATAGCAGAATTGACATAGCGATAACGATGCCAAGGTTTCTGCAGGAGTAGGAATGAACCTTCTGCCTTAGCTCACTGTCATCTGGATTTGGGGCACATAAAGCTCAGGGACCCCTAAGCATCAATGACCAGGTGAACGCAGTGGCGAAAGGCCACAAGAGAGTGAAAGACAGCAGCAGACATTTCAAAGCATGTCCTGTGTCTAGAAGAGTGTTGGGTTTCTGGCGTGTTCTTACTGTATTGACCACCCACACAAACCTGGGAGGGCCTCTCCACATTTCACAGGACAGGCAGTGAACATACTTGTTATAAATAGCTCTACAAAATATGGCTGCAAAAGAGGTCCGCAATCCTTTCTTTTTTTTTTTTTTTTTTTTTTTCTTTTTTGAGACGGAGTCTCGCTCTGTCACCCAGGCTGGAGTGCAGTGGCTGGACCTCAGCTCACTGCAAGCTCCACCTCCCGGGTTTACGTCATTCTCCTGCCTCAGCCTCCTGAGTGGCTGGGACTACAGGCGCCTGCCACCTCGCCCGGCAGGCAAGAGACGGGGTTTCACCGTGTTAGCCAGGATGGTCTCGATCTCCTGACCTTGTGATCCACCCGTCTCGGCCTCCCAAAGTGCTGGGATTACAGGCTTGAGCCACCGCGCCCAGCCCCTCACAATCCTTTCTTAACATCCCTTCAAGCCATAGGACTTTAAATCGAGTTTCAGATTTGGAAAATGTAATGTGGTCCAGTGACCCTAGATTACGTGATACCTCATCAGGGCCTGAGTGAAACTCCACTGTCACCTAAAAGGACTATTTCTGCAGCAAAACATAGAAATATGCTCAATGAGAGGGATATGTGGAGATTGTTTTTAAAACCTTACATCACTCCTGGTCAGGTTTTTCTCCCTAATGAGACTGTATCAAACTTGGGGGGAAAAAAATCTGATTTCCAAGCATTCTTGGGATTGGAATTATGAATTAAAATTCTGGACCTTATTTTTTCCTCTTCCTCTATCATCTCCTACTAACCTTCCTTGTTTCATTACTTTCTCCCTCTCTTCCTTCCCTCCACCCTGCATTCTTTCCCCTTTTAATTACTAGAGTATATTCTGTGAGATTATAATAGGTTTTATGTCTACCCACAATTGCTTCCCCATCCTTCCCCATCTCAAACAAAGAAATTGAATATAAAGAAAGATTCCATGACCAAATGATTTGAAAAAATTAGGGGATAAAAATATACCTCTACTGCAATAATTATGCAAAACTTCAGTATTATAAAATATTTTGTTATTTTCAAAAAAAAAAAAGAGAGAGAGATGGTTTATTTTTGACCATGGACAGCCATGGTGGGCTTTTGAAGATGATGCCCCTTTCTTAAATGACCCACAGAGTAAGTCTCCCTGTGTACTAGGAATAATCCCTTTTCCATGTTCAGAACTCCAGGCTTAATTGCTTGTATTAGTTTTGAAGAATTTAGCTGAGGCCTCTAAGGATTCCTGTTTCAGTGCTGAAAACTGATACTTAGGTTTGTCCCATATTTTAGGAATCTTTTACTGCTAACATTATAAATTTCTTTAAAATACGTGATAAAGTAGGAGTTCCTTATTAAGGTAAAAACTGAATTTTTCCACTTTTTTTTTTTTTTTTTTTTTTACATTTTATGCATTGCAAATGACTCAGTCATTTACAAAAATGGTATGTGGCATTTCTGAAAGAAATTTGTCACCAGATTTTGGGGAGACAAGATATTCTAATAAGGATCCCAGTCGGAAATACAGAAAATACAGATTCATCCAGGGCTTTGAGAATAATGTGTTTAAATCAATAATACTGAAGCTGATTATCCGTTGTAAGGTCATCATTTTTGGGATGGCAGCATTACATGTGAGAAACACAGATACACACACACACACACACACACATACACACATGCACAGTCTAGGAAAACTTTTCATGAACATAAGTAAATCATCAAGAAGTGTGAAAAACAATGTGTCCTTGGTTTCCTTTTTAAATACAGAAATGGCTATAGAAATAATTATCGATTCCTCCATAGAAATTCCAAAAATATAATTTTCACCATGACCTACATGGTGGCTCAGGATTCCCAGATGGCAAAAGTGGAAACTGTCAGGTCATTTAAGGCCTCCCTTCAGAACTCGCACACCTCACTTCTGTTGTATTTTATCAAAGAAAGTCTCCAAGTAAGCTGGGATGTCTGATGGGAGAACGGAAAATCACATGGCATCAGGGCATGTAGGATGAGAGGAATTGTTCTGGACATAGTAGCAAACAATCTACAGATAAGTCGAGCTTATGAAAATTGTAAAGGCTTTTGACAAGTACAGTCCCTTAGAGAGCGGGTACCAGTGACATTCCTACAGGAATGAGTCTGTCTGTTCTATGCATTCTCTAGTGGTGTACCAGAAATATCTTTAAACTTTTATCAGTTCAAGGCATTGCAACTGGTAGCCCAGAAATAACTTGATTTTAATTTTTACTTCCTGGTAAAGTTGAACATATATTGGCCTGTCCATTGGCCACTTAAATTTCGTTTCTTGTTAACTGTATGTTCATATCCTTTGTCGCTGTAAAAATTAAGGAATTTAGAAAAGTAATTTAGAAATGAATTGTGTGTCCTCTTCATTAATTTGAAAGAGCTCTTTACACATAAGGTAATTCTTTATCACATATGTTGCAAACTTTTTTCCGGCTTGCACTTTACATTGTTTCTGAAGTAAAAACCATCTGCATCCTTTCCTGTCAACATCCCTACCTCATTCAGGCCCAGCTAATCTAGATTTTCCTACACGCTCAGTCCTGCAGGCACATCCTCAGCACAGGTTCCTGGATGGATCAGCCACTCTGGTGTATCTAAAATGCTCGCTTATCCTGTATAATCCACCAATCCTTCTGTGGAGTAGATATTCAAAAGAAAGGAAATCGGCGTATCAAAGAGTTATCTGCACTCCCATCTTTACTTCAGGACTGTTGACAAAAGCCAAGATGTGGAATCAACCCGAGCCCATCAATGAATGAATGGATAAAGAAAATATGGTATAAACATAGTGGAATATTTTTCAGCCATAAAATGAATGAAATCCTGTCATTTGCAACAAGTTGGATGGAATTGGAGGCCATTATGTTAAGTGAAATAAGCCAAGACCAGAAAGACAAATATCGCACATTCTCACTCATGTGTGGGAGCTAAAAAAGTGGATCTCACAAAGGCAGAGAATAGTTTGGTGGTTACTAGAGGTTGGGAAGGGAATGGGTGAGATAGGAAAGGGAATGAAGGGGGAGAAAAGAATTTACATGCATTTATTACCTCTGAACTGCACCCTTTAAGTTGGTTTGATGGTAAATTAGATACACACTGGTCTGTATATTTTAACTCAACAAAATAAAATAAAACACTGGTTCAGGAAGCTCACTGCGGGGATTGGACTGGGGGACTTGGCTCAGCATGAGCTGTGTTTCTGGAGTTCAGCGTTCCCACCAATCGTGTTGGATACTTTTATAGCTTAGACTGGATCTGGGAGAAGGAGTAGCAGGCTGAGGGTGCCTTAGCAGGGTTAACACAGCAATCCGGATTCCTCATCATCCAGTGGGGAACCGAGCTGAGCTGGTTCGCTGTTTTCATCCATGCTTGAGCTGTACCTGGAGACCATTGTCGTCACCTTCCCAGGCTCGGAGCCTGCCTAGCACCTCAGAGGAGCCTTGTTTACTGGCCTACAGAGAAGTCATACCTCTTAGAACCTTTTTAGGTGTGGAGTGGATCGAACAGTGGCTTGAGGAGTCTGGAAGTTCTGAATTACAAATCATGCCTCTATGATGCGTTTTTGATGGTGAGGCTACAGTCCTCAGTTAGTATCAAATGCTAACCTTGGTGGATTGGGGTTCTCCAGATCGACAGAACCAACAGGAGACAAAGAGACAGGTGGACAGACAGATAAAGATATGTGAGGGGGAGATTCATTAGGTGAGTTGGCTCCCACAATAATGGAAGCCAAGCAGTCCCACAACAGGCCATGTGCAAGCTGAAGGCCCTGGGATGCTGGCAGAGTGGCTCAGTTCAAGTCCAAAAGCCTCAGAACCAGGGAAGCCAGTGGTGGAACCCTCAGTTGGAGGCCAAAGGCCTGAGAACCTGCGGCCACTGGTGCAAATCGTGGGGTCCCAAGACCAGAGAGCCTGGAGTTCTGATGTCCTAGGGCAGGAGGGGAGAGTGTCCCAGCTGCAGGAGAGGGAGAAGCTCCTTTTCCCTCCTTTTTTGTTCTCTTTGGGTCTCCAGATGACTGGATGGTGCCTGCCCACACCGAGGGCCCATCTCCCCAGCTCAGTCCACTGATGTCCTTGCAACTCCTCTGGAAATCCTCACAGACACAGTGCTTTACCCATTCTTAGGTGTTCTTTAACCCAGTCAAAGTGACACTTAAATTTATCCATTACACTCAGTGTTGCTGTGAAGGCATCTTTCTGATGTAATTAAAACTTAGAGTTATCAGAATTAAAACCTAGAGTTATCAGTTGATGCTAAGTAAGGGAAATTATCTTGGAAATGTAGGTGGGCCCGGCTAACGTCTTTGGAAGGCCTTAAGAGGAAGACTGGTGTGTGTGTGTGTGTGTGTGTGTGTTTGTGAGACAGAGAGACAGAGAGAGAGAGCAGAGAGAGCAGAGAGAGAGAGAGAGGGAATTCTACTTGTGGATGATAGCTTTGGGGTCTATGTCTGTGGAGCTCTATACATGCCCCACACTCTTGCCTTCCTTAATGCCGCCTGATGGATATTGGATCTATATGGATATGAAACTTGCATAGCCAGCCCACAATTGCACAAGCCAATTCCTTGTAAATAACAAATTATATATACTATAGATAGATACAGCTTCTAACTTTATCCTCTTTGGGAGAAGGTCTTAGGTCTCTGAAACCTCCATTGGCCAGGATGCCTTTGTCAGTGGTGTCCTTGGGGACTCTATGGGCCTGGATTTTGAAATCTGTCCCTGGGAGGGGCAGTGGAGGGAAAGAATAGAAAGCAGAGAGGGCCTGGGCTCAACCTAAGCCTGTAAGCCTACTGATAGACTGAAGGAAGGAGGAAAGGGACAGGCTGACTCACCTCAGTCTTTATTTGATGGTGGGTTATATAGGAGGCATGACCAAGTGTCAGGAGTTGAACTTGAGCAGTGGGGAGAACTGGCTCTAAGGCGCTCCAGTGCTTATCTTCCCTCTCCCACATCTGTTTGGTTGTAAACCTGGGCCATCTCTTGTTTCCCATAAACCTCTGGCTGAGAATCCCCTCCCTGGGCCTCTGCCACACCACGTCCTCCTCTCCCTCCAAAATCTGATTTCATGCTCCAGTGTGCCATGGTGGTCTCCCAGGTTGGGGCCATCTGGCTGCAGTGTGCAGTTTCCAGACTTCCTAGAAACCCACTGTCTCTCTTCTTCCATGTCCCACAGATGTGCACATGCATCCGCCACATCTGGAGTGTCTGGGAGCCTCCAGTTACAAATCTCCACTTTACCATTTGTTTGGGCCTTTTACTAGAACAAGAAATAACAATGCATTTAGGAGCCTGGAAGCAACTCTCCAACTCTGTGGCTGGGGGTAGCTCTTCCAGTCTGTTTAAGCTGAAGCAAATCACCAATATCTTGACTTTTCCTTTACTTTTACGTATTAATTGGCCATAAATTTAGGCCAGCTTATAGTTTTAGAAGTTGGTGAGCTATGAAATCACATTTGATGCCCGTCCCATGAAATCCTGTTGATTCTGCCTCTGCAGACGCCACCCCTACTTTCCATCCCCAAGAGGCTGCCCCAGCTGAGTTCCTGCCACCTTTGCCCCTTACTTTTCTCACTCTGTTCACTGTGGGCCCTAAAGTCTGTTTAGAAGCAGCAGCCTGAGGGATCCTTTTTTATAATGTGAAATCAGACATCATACCCCCCCCCCAAAACACACCCACCCCTTCCCCATCCCAAACACACACACCCCTCCCCCATCCCAAACACACACACTGCTTCCCCATCCCAAATACACACACACCCTCCTCGACCCAAACACACACACCCCTTCCCCATCTCAAACACAGCCACCCCTTCCCCAATTCCAAACACACATACCCCTTTCCCATCCCAAACACACGCACCCCCTCCCCCTCCCAAACACACACACCCCCTCCCCATCCCAAACACACACACCCCTCCCCATCCCAAACACACACACACACCTATTCCCCATCTCAAACACACACCCCCCATCCCAAACAAACACACCCCTCCCCATCACAAACACACACACCCCCTCCCCATCCCAAACACACACACCCCTTCCCCAATTCCAAACACACACCCCATCCCCCATCCCAAAC